>NW_017731708.1:1264805-1300578 GCF_001890085.2 Hipposideros armiger
TTCCTTTGTCTTTCTTTTAAAGAGGTCTTGTTAATCCTCTAGCACCCTGGGCCCTTATCTGCATATGACAGAGAGGTAAAGTAAGGGATCCAGTGGGTGGAATTCAGCTGTAGACAGATGATTAGAAGTATCCCAGCTTGGTCCACAGGCCACATTCAGCCTTAGACCATACTCTGCAAAAAGACCCCATCACACTGCACGGGTGTCTAAACACCCCCAAATCACCAGGTAAATGCTAGCTCTCCACTTCATTTCATGTTATGCAGGCCTCTGGATCCTGCAGGAGCCACGCTCTAGCTGCATAAGGAGAAGATTGTAAGTAAAGTTTGTCAAAGTCAAGGCGGTTTCTTAAGCAACATCAATGCCTACAGTGAGAGGGCCTAATTCTGAGCACCCATGGTACCATTAAGGAGTAAGAGACTAGGGCAAAAAAGGGAAGAAAGCTGTGCTCATCCTTATGCTTTAGCAGATCTTCATATCTGGGAGCAGAGCAGAGGTCTGCTCCTTAGCCCAAACCTACCCAGACAAAGCTGGGTGCTGGGTTGTCCCCAAGGGCATTTGAGTGAAGCACAGAAGCAGTCGTATGTTATCCAGGCCTCAACCACGAGTGTCAGCTCCTCAATGCCCTCTTCTGTCTCACCCACTGTCCGACAGCCCTCCTTAGCCACAAGGGCCTGACTTGGTCGTCGTACTTCAGCAAGCAGTGTATAGAGCTACTTAAACCGGATTCACACTGCCTACAAACACAACTGAAAAATGTTACTACTGAAGGTGTTTTTTAGAACCACTTCCCTTATAATGACTTATATCTCCATGGACTCAATTGATATTAGGTGCTCAGAAACCAAAACATTCTCATTTCCTGACATTAACACTGTAAATACAGACCTTCACTTAAATGGCCGCTAGCGATTATTCCTTGCTCAACACTGGTCTTATGGGATACCCTAAAGGTCAATTTAGTAATATGTCACCCAATCGCTTAAAGGCTGAAAGCGGGGAGAGGGGGTTCTAAACGTTTATGATCAGTATTTTTATCAACAAGGTTTCTGGATGAAGTCAATTTTAGAAACTGAATTCATGTACAAGAGTGCAGCAAGTGGTACAGTTTACACTTGGTCACAGTTTTCTCACTTTATGACATTACTGTAACAGTTACAGGATAGAAATACACACATACACACATTTATATTCACACTCACACACAGTATAATTTTACTGATCCAGACAACACTTCTTTTCAATTAAGAAAAAAATGAAGATTATTGTTTGGCCACCCAGGCATGAAATCTACTTAAACCTGGAATATTAGAACACAATACTCTTCAAGTAAACAGCAATTGCACAGTGATAACAATATACATTAAGATTGACACATGCTGTCTTAAGAGGTCCAGTAAGAGCTAAAGACTAAAGAAAGTCAGAGATGTCAGCCAAAAAAGTCAATATGCCTTCTATCTTCCATTCTAATTATAATCCATCACCCAAGAGAACAGCTATAGTCCAGAAGATAAGTATCCTCATATGAAAATGCAGAGCTAATACATTTTTGAGTGTCAATGAATTCTGCTCAATACTTTGGATAGTCTTCAAATTCTTCTTGTTGTATTAACAGAAAAATAAGCCTTTATGGTTATTTCCAATGTCAAATTTAAATAGAGATGTCTGAAAAAATATTAAGGTTTCTAAAGTCATATCGTGGGCAATACTTTTTTAAAAAGTGGTCTCATTGTCATATATCCACTGCTCATGTTCCACTGTTTTCATAAAATTCTACTTTTCAGTTTTGCTGAACTAGACAAATATAAACAACACATAGTAAACACTGATACACATCTCATAGGACACAACACATTTTACAAAATAGCTCTACTGTAGTACTATAACTGTTGTAAAAATGGACATCTCTGCTACTGATGGACAAATACATTTCACATTATAATGAAAGTTGTGGTTACAAAGGCATTACTCATTTGATGGCATTTTTCTACTGGTACTTAGACTTCAAATTGTGTAGCCAAAGGTTTCCCTCCTATTTGATTGAGACTTTGAAGGACCTTCCAGTCACTTAAGCAACAGGCTTTCTTCACTGTAAACCCCTGGACCACGGAGTTTCAGAACCTATGCTGTCAAAACATTAGAGAACAGATAACTGATCATGGTGACAATCACCTTTTCAGTGAGCATGGTAAACTTAAAAAATATAACCGATGAGACGACAGACTCTCTTAGATTTTGCGATTTAAAGAAAAAAAAAAAGAATTTCTTTTCCTGTGCCACCGGGGAGGCATCAGGCTCTCACACAGCCTCGGCAGACGTGTCTGTGGACACAGACATGGTCACCTTGGCAATCTTGACCGTGCTCTTGATGCAGCTCTCGGCTGCCCTGTGAACACTGGCTGCGTTGTTTGCATGTTTGTGCAGGCAGTCCGAGTCCCCCATGCTGTTATCGAGAGGCTGAGCGGTGCCTTCACACGAGGGGAACATGCTCCGGAAAGCATGTCTCAGGTCCTTGCTCCTCAGGGCGTAGATGATGGGGTTCACGGTGGAATTCAGCAGGCACAGCATACTGCAGAATGCAAACACCGTCTTAATAAGCTTGTTCATCTTCCCAAAGACATCGTACACCATGATGGCAAGTAGAGGCCCCCAGCAGATGATTAAAACCACAAGGATGAGGACCAGGGTCTTGGCCAGCCGAATGTCCATGCGGGCTTGGTCTGGCCGGGTCACCTGTACCTTGCCGTCCTCTGACGTATGGATGATGATGCTCTTCTGGGTGCCGCGCTGGATCATGCGAACCGCGTGGCTGTGCGCCTTCCAGAGAATGTACATGTATGCGTACACGATGAACAGCAGCAGCACACTGGTGACCCCGATCCAAAACATCAGGTAGGTTTCATCAATCAGTGGGAAAATGTCAGAGCAAACGGACTGCAGCTTCTTGCAGTTCCAGCCCAGGAGAGGCAGCACAGCGATCACAATGGCTATGGTCCACATCAGGCAAAAGGCTACCACAGCCTTGGGCCTGGTGACGATTCTCTTATAGGCCAGGGGCCTGTGAATAGATATGTATCTGTCGATGGCTGTGAGGAACAGGCTGCCCACCGAGGCGGTGAAGGAGGCTGTGACGCCACCCAGTTTGAACAGGAACACATTGGGGCTGTCTTTGCGGTGGAACACGTGGAAGTCGACGAAGCTATAGACGAAAATGACACTCCCCAGGAGGTCTGCCACCGCCAGGCTGCCAATGAAGTGGTAAGAAGGCCTGCAGCGGAGGCTGCGTGAGTGCAGGATGACACACAGCACCAGAAGATTCTCCAGAACCGTAAAGGTGCCCAGCGTGAGGGACAGCACAGCGATGGCCAGCTGCTGGCTGGGGTTCAGGATCATGAAGCACTCCATGTCCATGAAGTTCTCCCCACACTGAATGTTCTCCTCATTCTCCTTGTAGGATGAGAGAGACTTGTTGTAAAATTCGGTAATGTTCACCTGGTCTGCTGGGACTAATTGGGGGTTGTCTCCTGCAGTCATCTTTTCTTGGAAGGGACTTCCCCTAAAGGAAGTTAAAGGAAATTTCTGTGGGAAATACCCTAATTTGGATGCCATGTCGCCTTTGATGTCTTCGTACTGAATGTCATTCGAGCCCACGTAGAGGAGGTCTGTGGTGATGGTACGGAAGGTGGTGTCTGCAAGGCCATCTAGGATCGACTTCATAACCTCCGTCTTCGATTAGACCAAACTCAAAATGACTGAGAAAGACACCCACAGCAGGGAATCCTAATGAAGGGAAAACAAATAAGCTGAATCGTGAGAAAACCAGAATTAAAAAAGCAAAAACAAAAATCAAATGAGTACCATCATGTTATTTCATTCTTGTCTCTGAACACAGGTAAATCCTTGTCATATTCAGTCAACGAAATGAGTCAGTCACTCAAAGAAAAGCCATCCAAAAGTTGGTGATGTGACACGTACTGGAAACAGGTGTGTTTCTTTCCTTATTTAAGCTCTCTGGGTATAAGTCACTGTGTGAATCCTGTATGGACCTCCAGGGTCTGACAGTCAAGTGAAAAAAATGTATTTTGGGTGTGGTGTGCAATTCACAGTCATGTTATGAAGTGTTTACCACCTGGCTTCTACTGTCACATACACATAGTATCCTAATGCTGGTGGAGGACAGGGGAAGCAATAACGCGTCACACAATCTCTGCTCTTGAAGAGTTTAACACCTGGTCATGCAGGTAAGACTGAATGTGCAAGACAATTGAAGAAGATGACTGTGAAATCAGGGGTTGTGTGGACTACGTGTTGAATATAGAAGGGGAGGAAGATTGACTGCTAACACCTATACAGGAAGCACGTAGCCATGGCAGGAAAACCCAGGTTGTACCTCTGGTTCCATCAGGCAAGTTTCCTCACCCAGCAGAGACGTCTGGACTAAGCCATGGCTGCGATAAACTTCTAAAATGTCTACATCAACCAAGAAAAATGTCACGAAGGGCAAACTTGCACTGAGGCTCATGGGAAGACCAAGATCTTTATCACTGGAAAGGAGTGGTGACGTAGAATGCTTCCTGGCAGTGTCCCAGTGAGTGGCATGATGACACAAGCACACTGGCAGACAGGAGGCAGGCCTCCTCATCCAAGGCTTTTCAGGTGGATAGCACTGGAAATAAGGACAACTGAGAGGGGAGGCCAAATTGTAAGAGCTCTTCAATTCTAAGCTAAGCAATCTGGTTTCGTTTCAAAAGAAACAGACAGAAAATTGATTTTACTATTTATAAATGTTTAAAATGTGGCTATGATGCTTTTTTAGCTTATAAATTTAATAATTAAAATAATTATTAAACCAGTACTTTATTTACTGTCTTTTTGTTGTTCCTAAAAATATTACACTCTCCTGGAGGGGGGAAAAAAAGATAGTCATTATCTTGGAACAAATTTTAAAGCTCTGAATCCATCTGCTAAAATACAGAGGTCCTACCCATCTGAATTAATAATTCATTTATTCAAGCCGGCCGAGTGGCGCATTGGTTAGGAGTTGGCTTGGGACGCCAGCTCTGGGCAGCAGGGCCCCAGTTCGGATCTCACATGAGGGCCACTGACGCTGCACCCTCTACAGCTAAGATGGTGAACAACAGCTCGACCTGGAGATGGGCTGCCGTGAGTCACCGGCGACAGCGTAGGCTGCAGTGGGGCTGGCCGGCAGCGGGCGTGAGCTTTTATGAGCTGCAGTGGGCTGCCATGACTGGCCATCCAATGGCTGGCGAGCAACTGCCTCAGCCGGGAAGAGTGCAATGATAATATCAACATGGGCCAGTGAAGCGACGTCCTCCACAACTAGACTGAAGAACAAAAGGACAGCAACTTGTCTGTCCCCCTTCCCCGATTCCACAATGCTGTTCCCCTCCCCCAATTCCCCAATAAAACCTTTAAAAATCATAATACTAACTCATTTATTCGTCCATTCAACAAAGTATTGAGCATCCACTACGTGCCAGGCATTAGGGACACAACTACATCAAGAAAGAGTCCTTGGCCACATGGAGTACAGTGTAGCAGAGGAGACAGGCAGCTGGCCCCATAATTATGAGAAGGTGACAGCTACAATTGGGGACTTATAGGAAGGATGCTGTGGGAGGAGCCAGTCGATGGGGTTCAAGGAGGCTTCCCCAAGGAACGAATGTTTATGTCAAGAGTATATATATAGAATTAGTGTGGATGGAGACAGGACACCATATCATTTAATCCTGAGTTAATATATTTATTTTCATAACTACACTGTGGTTTCCAAGCACAGGAATGGCATCTATTTTTCTTATGTGATTCACCACCCTGATAATATGATAGCAGATGAGAGAGGGCTGGGCTCCCTTAGAAAAGCCCATGTCAGCCTAACAGGTAACTGTGAATTTTATTGATGGGTGCATTAAAGCAGTAATTTAATAATATTTATTTGCCTTTTCTTAAAATTAGAGGACAGAAAGGTAATTAATTCAATGGATACTTGATCCAAAAACCAAAGCCTGAGCCCAACATTTCCAGGCAGCTCCTTGGAGCCAGTCTGTCCAATAGGTCATCTTCTCTCAAGTAACTAACACTCCCTTCACACTTGCCAATTAAAAACTCAATTATTTGAAACTTTGGTTACATTATTAAATTCAAACTATTCAAAAGGTACAAAAGGTACAGCAGTCAATCACTCTCATCTGGCTGATCCCAGCCAACTAGCTTTCCTCCTCAGAGGCAGGAGTTTCTTGTTACGCGTTCCAGAGATATCCCACGCATAGTCAAGCAAATAGGTATATTTATTCCCCCTTCACTTTCCTTTTAACAAACTCTAATGTACTATACACAGAATTCTGCACCTTGCTTTTCCACTTAAAAGAAGACAATTCCACTTTAGTCCACAAACCCTCTCTCCATCTAGCAGTTGCCTTAAGTCCCCAGTAGATGAATGTGCCCAGCCTCCTAGTGATAAAGGTTTAGGTTGGGTTGTTTCTCACCTCTTGCTACCACAAATGTTGCTGCAGTAAATTACCTTCAGTCGTAGCATTTTTCACATTTCTTACGGTATTGTGAATAATCTTTTTAGTCATCCAACCTAGCTTCTACCTTGGACTTACCCGGGATTTCTCCTCCTTCTTGGCCTCTAGAATCAGGTAGACCACCAAGTCTCACTGACCTTCCCTCCATAAGCACTTATGGGGAGTGTATGATGTGCAGGGGGAATTCTGAGACTCTTAATGTGTCTCAGATTGCTAACTTTGACAATGGCCCTGTGAACTGAGTGCTGGTATTAGCCCCATGTTACAGACAAAAGGCACAGAGAGGGTAAGTCATTTGCCATTTGCACAGCCAGTAGGTAAACAGAGCCAGAATGAACCCACATGTTCTAGTTCTAGGGCAGTGCTGTCCAATAAAAACGTAATGTGAGCCACATGTGCAATTTTAGTTTCCAGTATCTAGGCAAAAAGAAAAATGTAAAAGAGAAAATTAATTTTAATATTTTATTTAACCCAATATATCCAAAATATTATTTCAACATGTGGAACTAGTCACATTTCAAGTGCTTAATAGCCACATGTGGCTAGTGGCCACTATATTGGACAGTACAGGTCTGGAGCTGCGTTTAACCTTATGAGGCACCATCTCTCTAACCTAAGACAGTGATGCTCCTGTCTCCCTTCTTTTCCTCACTGATTTCCACCAAAGCACTAGTAATGCAGAAAAAAAAGCATTGAGTTAGGAGCTAGCAGACCAAGATCAGTGGCAGACCTGCGTTAGTCTTTCAAAACCTCAGTATTTCATCTGTAAAATAGGAAGAAGAGGAAAGAAGAGGCAGGAAGAGGAAGCTGCCTAAACTATAGAATTGTTCTGAAAATTAAATATTAAAAAAAAAGCACTTAACATAATGCCTGGCACAAAATTTAACTCTTGAATAAATATTAATTATCATTACTTAGTACTATGGCTCCTTGCCATACATTATTAATTGTATTTCAAGATAATTCATTGCCTTAATTAGATCATAGGCGGGGTTTTTTCTCCATTTTTTATTTTTGTCTCAGCACTTAACATGAAGCAAATAGAAGATACACACATGCGTGAGGGAAGAGGAATGTCTATTAGTATATTTCAGGTATTGAGAGACTCTACATATAGTCTATCATTAAATTGTCATGATAACTCTATCAGGTGCTTATTTATAATTCCTATTTCACAGACAAGGAAATGAGGAGTCCACTAGATGTTAAGTAAATCATCGAGAATATGAAAAGTGTATAGTTGAACCCATGTCTCTCAGGGTCCCGAGTTTCTGCCTTTGGACTTTATGCACTGTTTTAAAGATTAACAGTAACTAGGATAAAGCCATTTTGCATCTTATATTCAAATGTTCTAGCTTCTTACAAACACAAATTGAGGCATTTTGTCAATATGTAGTAATTAAGACTACCTCTTACTAAATCACTATTTCCTATTTCAGCCCATCTCGGCGGGTCTGCCTAAAGGCATGGCTTCAAGGACTAAAATTTTAGTACTTAGAAGAGCTATAAAGTGAAGAAAAAGGATCACAGACCTTATTGCCACAATGCAAAACACGTGTGCCTGTGATTTACTCTACATTAAGATCACCACATATGTGATCACAACTTCCTATTTTAATGTAACCAAGCACTTTCATTAAAACAAACTAGCCTGTTAAAATCTGAGCCAGAGCATGGTGTGGTTATGAGATATAAAGTAATTTCTGTCCAATATAAGCCAACTTTAATTAAAGAATACAGTTAAAAATTGTGCTGTTCAAAGATCTCAGTCATGTCCAAATACCACTGTGCACAGGCTACTTTAAGTTAATGGGATCATGGCAAGAAAACTGTCCTTTGCATTTCAGTAATTCTTGCCTTATTTCTACATTTGGATTATTACAGTAATTTCCACCTGCTTATTTTTTGCATTGAGAGTTTTCTTTGAGAGTTCATTACTAATATAGTTTAGGCTTTGGGAGATGCAGTTGCCATTAATTTTGTTTTTGTTTGCTACTGGGAAAATCATAATTGGAAATTTCTAGCAAAATGCGCAGATGCTCCTATTAAAGAAGCAGTTTTTATTATAGTTATAGCAAAATAATAATTCAATATTTAAGGGGATTTTCCTAGAATTCTGCTTGCATATGACCAACATATTCTCGTAATTTAAGCTATACATCATGCCTTTATAATAACAGTATTAAAAAATATTTTGATGTGTAGCATCCATTTTTTTTAAACTTCAATATTTTAAATTACCACCACCTGTTCTTTTTATCCATCTCTACATGCACACCTGCCTCTTCATCCATCACCCCCAAACTTAGACCAACTCACAAGCTATGGTATCATCAAAGAAATTTTATGGGTGTGGCAGTAGCATGGAGTTTTTTAAAAAGTCTACCCAGACTCTGTATCTTTGTTTCTATAGCCTTTAATGGAATGAAAACAACCATGTTCTGATTAGGGTAAGCATCGAGAAAGTCCTCAAAATAGGCTTCAAATAGCATCTTTTCTACATCAGTATAATTTGATAACAGGTTATTTAGTCTCATTGCCCAGCTGGAGACCTTTGTTTTAGAGAGACATTTCAATAATTTAGATATTTATCACTGTTGTATCTGGAATCAAAATCCTTGCACTTCTGGCCTGTACAGCATCTCTGGGGGAACAGAGAGTAGGCAGTATTTGCTTCCTGCAGGTTTTCCTGTCCAGCAAGGCAGGCAACCCACTGGAAGCATCAGAAGGACTGATGCTCCCAATATAATTACAGACTATATCAGCCCACCAGGGTCCTTCTCTAATATTCTAAGTTTATAATAAATGCTTTAAGAAGACAATGCAAACTCATAGTTTCTAATTTAATAGGGGTCCAGGATATCAAATGCAGGAGTCCCAGGCCCTGGCTTACCTATGTTTTTTCCCTACGTTCTTTGTCGGTTTTGTGTTGTTCTGCTTGGCTAACCTTGTAGAAGGGCCTTGTGAAGGGTTCAAGAGAATGACGGTGCCAGTGGATATATGTTTGTTATTTTCCATTCATTTCTGGGAACAAGTCTGGTTTCTACTAATTTGATCAAGAAAAATAACTTGCTAATGTATTTCTCTAAAGTTAGTAGGGAAAATTTTAGTTGATTCTTATAATTGCATTATGACGTCTAAGTCATGTTCTCAATATACATGGCAGATCTCATGGGCTAAACCACAGGTTGATGAATGATATTTCTGCTATAGCTGAGTGGGCAACTCTTTTCTAACTCTTACCTAACCATCAGTGTTTCAGAATTATTAAAGTAGTTTGGTAACTTTTTGCATTATCTTCTATAGCAAAGAGAAATAAAAGATTGACTTTATTATCCTGAAAATTGAGGCAAAAATACATAATCCCTCTTCCTTGTATTAATATCAGCTCCTTTTCCCATACATAAAAGAAAATTCCATTATGCTGGTAATGCTTGGTTGATTCGCAAAGCTTTAGCTTTTCATTTATTTTGTAATGTGGAATAGAAGTTATTAAATGCACTATTTTCTCTGGTCTACTCTTACTAACAAAATGAGTGTTAGATTTTTCATAAAAATATATCAATTAATATGAACTAAACAGACACTAAGACACTCATGAGACTATATATTTCCTTTCAAATTTAACCTGAACTATGTTTAATTATTTAACATTTAAAGGCTTTTTATAACTTAAAGAATTTCAAGGCTCAAGAAATGATGCCTTTAAGCTACATCGAATTAAACACTCACTAGCAGGTGATGATGCAATGAGATGAGCCTATCACAAAGGCAAATGATACAAATGAAATGATTTGCTGACTTTTATAACCAATTATCATTTAATTTTGCTCTGCTGTTTTGATGTTTCCTACTAATAAGTAGCTTTGCTTTTTTTGTTGTTGAGACAGATCTTTTCTCCATAATCTATAAAGAAAGTAATCAAGTATAATTGAAGCAGCCTTCCCTTGAAACAGATCATGCCAAGTTTTCAATTCACTGGAAGCCCAGTCCATATATAAAATGCTCCATAAGATGTCTCTATCTTGCATATGAGGTTTCATCATTAAAGGTTAAACGCAATATATTATTCTGATCCATAATATATGTAAAACCCATGAAATAGGTTACCTTTACAGTTCATTACAAAGACAGCAATAGTTTCAAGTGCTATATGCTGTCCAATGGTGAAGCATACTTTTTAGTTTCCTCGTTCATTCTTCAATAAGGGGTACTTTCTCTTTGACTTTATGAGCATACAAATGAAGTCCAACCAAAAACAAAGTCTTAATTCTCCAGGTTCAAATCTCAAAGAATTTGGGTACTTTAAATGCACAATAGGGAAAATTCCAATTCTCAAATATTTCAATAAGAAATATTTGAATGTTTATGTGCCAGGCATCACGCTAAGCATATATATTACTTTTGTTTAATTTACATGAAGTAGGTGCTATTAAATTCCCATTCTACATATGAGAAAACTGAAAGGTAAATGCTCTCTCCAAGGTCTCCAACTAGAGGGACAGAGCTGAAACTTCAACCAGGTCTACATAACTCAGTCTCCGCTCTTAACGTTGAGGTCCAGGGATCATTTAATAAGACACTCTTTTTCCATTTCTAAGGGAGGGAGAAGAACTGATTTTGGAAAAAATAATAAAGAGCACATGATAATTTTACACGGTGAACAAGTAAAGTCTGGAGGAATGATCTATTGACAGCAAAAAAACGGTGCCCATGGCACTTGCAAATCATCCTTACTCCATTGCCTTCAGAGACAAAGTATGACAATTAGCTAATTGTAAATCCTAACCCTGAATTAGCACTTTATTTGCAGTGACTGTTGGCAAATAATAAATAAAATCAAACTGTCATTGCCACTATTTATTTTTTAACTAAGTAGTGTTTTTTGTTGTTTTCTTCCCCTTCATTAGTTGAAAGGATTGTGGATGGTAATGAGTTTCCACACCACCAGCAAGGGCACCTTCTTTAGGTCTGCATGAGGCATGACTGTTGTTAGTAAACAAAACCTTTAAACATTCATTCTCCATATAAAGAAATTCACTCACTTGAAATCGCTCAACTTCTCCTCTTGAGCAGTGTGATTTTCTTAGACCCAGAAAGGGAAGAAGACTCCCCATGGCTAATTCCTACGATCTTGGCTGGAATCAAGGCAGTAAAAGTGCTGTAAACCATAGTATACTGGGCTCCAATAAGACAATGCTTATGACAACTCTTGGTGCCCAAAAGGCACAGAGCTGGGTTACTACAGCAATGTGCTTGATGAATATAGTCATAGGCCCTCATATGCTTCACTTAACCCATTCTTATTGTGTGTGTACTCTGTGCCTAGCACTGTAGATATTATATATCCATGCATCACACTTGTACAATGGCTATGGGTCAAGGAAGCATGGGAATGATTCTCTATTCTACCTCATATCAAATAAAGCCCACCCATCTGCCCTTCTCCTCCCACAGATGACAGAATTGGATACGAACACATGGAACAGGCACGTAATAGTTCATCATCAAATGGTATTGGGTTGTATAAGTTCCCTTCCTATATATGCTTTGAGGTTTTCTCCCAGGAGAGATGATGGGCACTGCTGAGTCTTCCTGTAGCAATCTTTCTTGTTTCTAAACCCTTCAAATCATGAACACCTTGACATAGGGACCTGTCTTACATGGCCTTGTATGTCTTCTGCCTAGCACAGGGTCAGTACTCAGTATCTGTTTACTAAATGAATGTTGGTGTGCATGGGAAATATGGCAGATCTATCTTAGCAGAATGGCTTTTAACTGGACAGTTTTTCTTGACATAAAGTCAGTTGATCATTTAGAAACCTGAGTCTTGATCTCATACAAACTTCCATCTAAAAAAACAAAACTGCCCCAATGTAAAAGTTACATAAAAAGCATCAATAATTGTGTACCCCAGGGTCTTGTAGCTCAATATTAAATAGTAGCTATACTGACAGCAAATGAAGGTTACGGACAAAGATATGATATTTTTTATTCTCATCCTTGTTTAGCCCAGGTGCATATTATCAACTACAATGTTTAGCCACATAACAATATATAAAGAGATCTTTGTGACATGCACAACCCTGAACAAATCCTAGTTGCACACTGTTGACAGACTTTTAAAAACAATATATGAAACTGTGATCATAATGGACTTTTTCCTTCCCTCAAATGCATGCTATTATACATTGATCTTTCCCAAATGGGTTTCTCCATGTGCAAGTGTCTTTTCAAAACCTGTCAAGAGAAGTTATGTGAAAATTCAACCACTAGATGGAGTGGCTTTTATAAGCCCTCAGGAATCAATCTGTTATTCTATTCAGGACATACTTCTTGCTTTGGTTGAGCAACTTCTCCTGCTACATTTTATGCATTTTACAACTGAATTAATTAAAACATAAATAAGAAAACATATTATGGAGGGTTAAAATGAGTTCTTACTACTGACTACAAAGACCAAATTTCAAATTGCTTTTCTGGGGCAAAAGGATGTTGAGAAAATTTAATACATTAATAAAAATTAATTGTGACTATTTGGAATTCTGCCTCAAGAAAGTAATTAAGAATGAGTAAAGGAAAGGAGTTCTACTGAAAACAAATGATATGTTTATGCCAAGAGATGCTAAAAGTAAGAAGGGCATGTCTCAGGAGCCCAAAATCAATTCTAATAACAAACTCAACTAATTTCTATTTTATGAAACATTTGGCTTCCCAATTTTCAAATATGAAATCACCAACACAGGTCATAACTCTGTGGTGAAAAAGAATGGAATATTATTTTTTATTATTACAGGGTCTAACTGGAATATGTCACAAGAGAAGTGAATATTTGTTGAAATACTCATACAAATTGAGAAGGATACAGCTTTCTAAACAATTCAATTTTCTTCCTATCATTTTCTTGCTGGAATAATTTTAAATAAGTTTTGATTGTGTAAATTCAGGATTCTATTCAGATATGACTTTTTAAAAACTAGGTACTTATGCATCACCTACTTTAGTTGAAATGTTAAATGAAAATTTTTCAGTGTGTACTAACAATGCAAGATATAAACAGAGAAATATGCTTGCAAGATGCAAGTAATTATGTACAAACAACTTGAAGAAATAGGTTTCAGTAAAGATACAAAATATGCTTTGGAAATGTAGTTATAATTAAGAAGGAAGTATGCAAATTAGATACAAATACAGACTTTTTATGCCATTGAAACCACGGGGTAGTTCTACTGTACTCATTCAAGGTCAAATCCTTCCTAAGATTTGTGTGATGCCATCATGCAATTTTGTACAGAGCTGAGTAACAAAAGTATTCAGAAAAAAAAAATGACATGAAGGTAAAGACTTAGGAAATAACACTGGTGAGAAAAGGCTGGGAAATTCCAGAGTACATCTTAAAGAACAGTCTGAGAAGTCTCACAGCAGTTTGTAAGTACATACAGTTATTTTATAGTCAGTGGCTCTCAAAGGGTGGTGTCCGGCAGCTTCAGCATCACCTGGAAACTTAAGAGAAATGCAAATTCTCAGGTTCCACTTACCACCTACAGAAACAGAAACTCTAGGGCTGGGGTTCATCTGTGTTTTACCAAGGCCTCCAGGAGATTCGAACACACTCTAAAGTTTAAGAACCATTGGTAAAGATTATGAAAAAGACTGCCTGGTGGTGGGTGGGGGGAGGGGAGACAGAATTAACCTCTATGAAGAACTGAGGTTAGACAGCAAGAAAGACTATTATGAGCATAGGTTTTTAGATCATTGAAATGGATTGCTAAGTGAGCCCTGCTCATGATAAAGTAGTCTCTCACAGAAGACCTTTAAAACCAAGGCATTTCTATTTGACTGGAATAGAATAATGTAGTCTAGCCTGAAAATAAGCATAAGGCGTGGGGAAACTCTCAAGGTTTTTCAGACTATAATTCAGGGCTTCTCTGCACTTTTTCAGGAAACTTGCTGTTACATATTTCGTCCAGCAAAGAAAAGTAACTTCAAGATATAATATGTTAAGAACCCAGTATGCAGACCTAAGTTAAGAACTCCACACCATTTTCTCTTAATTCTATTTGAAAAAGTCTATGTAACGTTTCATAGGACTGCTTGCCATGTTTTTCAACGCCATTGTGAGGGAACCCATGGTTCCTAAGCATAAATGAACAGGAAAAAAGTAAAAGTAGTTAACATTCCAGTTTTTATTTAAAGATGGAAATGTTTGTTTGTTCTTCTTTTCCCAAAAACCATAAAATAATGCATCACAGGAGATGGAACCCAACCCCAGCATCCTCACCCCCCACCCCTCCCCCAAGTAATGCAGATCCACTGCAAATTATCTTACAGAATTATCCTGGTAAATTATGCAATTCACACTGCTCAGAGATGGCAAGTTATCTTTCAAAAATACCTAAAAGTTATAAATATATGGAAATGTATCCCAAAGCACTAAAGTATATGACTCTGAGCAGACTGTTCCCTCTCTTAAATATTTCATCAATAAAATGGATCATAGATTACTCATAATTAGTTTCCTTAGCTGAGGACTAAAATCATTCTAAGATTTCCCCTTTTTTAGTTTTGTAAGAACTTAGATAAAATTTCCAAAAGTAGCTATACATTTTCCAATGTCATATTCCCACATATGCAAAGATACAGAATTTTCTGAACAATCTTTTGCTTGCTTTAGTTATGTGTTAAGTTGGTTAGCTCTCCTTTTTCTCCACATGCATATTGCTTGCTCACCACAACTTATATAAAAGCTGCAGAAAACATTCACAAATTCTGGTAGCAGTGCATTACAATGAGTTGAAAATCTGGTCCATTTAACAACCCACACCAGAATAAACCAAAATACACAGATCATAGTGGCCTTACATTAAGTCTTGCTTGTAAAGAATAAATCAAGCTGATTTATTTTTAAATATAGCAGAGTTAAAAGCAAGCGAGAGTGACAAAGAAACGCTACTGATGATGTTGGTTCAATTGCTATATTAAAAACATTGTCTTTAGCCTCTTAACCAACAGAAATCAATGTTACAAAATTTCCTAGTACCAATGTCCCTATGTGAAAGTCTCTGATTTTTAAAGAGCATAATGAAATTTGTCACTAATTTAAATGTGAAACTCCTTGTAACAATTTATAGAACTCATATTGATTCCAATTTTCGTCCCTAAATATATAGTCTAAAAGAACGAATGAAGAAATGATGAAGGAAAGAGGGAAACCCTCCCATTTAAACATGAACTTGGAGAAACATTATTTCCTAATTGTATTTTATTTTAATTATCTTTAAATATACAACTGACATCCACAGTTTGTGAAAGCACTTGCCAGTGCAATCAACGACCACAACAGATTGCCTGGCAGCTCTTTGAAAAATGCCTCTGCTTTTCTTTAAAAAGCAATAGCATGGAATTTGCTAGTAGGAATAAAACAACAGATATTACACTGTCAAATTTAGGAAACTAGACTGCACTTTATCTCCTGAAGTTAAAAAACAATTTAAAATGCTATGTAGAGTTGATAATGGTGGTAAGGAATCAAGCCAAAGATATCAAATTCCTATTCAACGAATCCAAACTCCAAACAATTACGAATCTAGAGTGAAAAAATAAGACATTAGATAATAAAATTCTGGACTCTTAGGGGAAAATGATTTGCCATCTGTGTCAGGAAAAAAAGGGAACACCCTTGTTACATTAAAAAAATGCAAAATCAACCTTAGGAATCTTATTCAAAAATACAGAATATAATTCAGTAGCACACAAGGTTAAAAAGAGTTAGCTAAAAAATATTGATTTCCACCTAACCACTCTCAACTCACAAGTTCATAAACAAAAGAAAACAAACAACGCAAAACTTTGAAAGTTTTCCTAAAGTGCAGGTGTGAAAATTCCACCAGCTGGGGCTAAAATAGAATTCACAGTATTCTGGAAAACTACTGTTACTCGGCAGGCCAATTTACTCAGGTTCGGTGAGTAAACAATTCTTCTCTCAAAAACCTATATAAACACTATGAACCTCAAGAATTCCATGGTCACTAAGTTATGCAATTATCCTGTTTACATAAAACTTTTAAATTAGAAGTTATCTCAAATTTATACAATAATCTATATGGAAAATATATAGAAAATATCAATGAAAACTAGATGAAGAATATGTTTGTAATTGCAACTGTCCTAGAAAAACTATTATAATGAAATATAGTACTTTATTTTCTATGAGGTAACCTGTTCAGTGAAGAGATATGACCTAGGAAATCTTTTGGTAAATATTTTATGTTATGAACTTGAGGTAATCACACTGACTACTTAATGTAATAGTTTTGACATATTATTGCTGATAGGTCCTAAACATACCTATTATTCATGCATACCTGTTTGAGATAGAAGTTCATCTAACATCAAACCATTTGAATAGTACCAAGAGAGGCATTGGAAAACCACTACACACAACTCTCTCTTTACCCCCACCTCACAAATTTCCTATAGCTGTTACTTACTTGTGATAGCATTATAATGTGTTATATGTAACAAATATTAGTATGTTATCTGCATTTTGTGATGTAGGAACAACTTTGTATATTTTCTTCCAACTTTCCGTCAACTTTCTTCTTCAAAATAATAAACAATTAGCAAGATTGGTGAAAACTGTTAAATCCATCAATTAGTGTTTATGATAAAATTATAATCAAATGTGGTTATGCCTATCCTAGCACCTTTGCAAGATTTTTAGAGCACATGGGACTGGAACCGAGTTTCACTATTTTGGAAAATAAGAACAGCCTTCTTTCGATTCAAGGCAGATGTTTCCTTTTGCCTCAAGTCTTCAGTGTCCATCTGCACAGCTGCCCTAAATTTGGAAATTTCCCCAAATCCATAGTATTTATTTAAAACCTGAATTATGTTTTAATATATAAAGGTAACATGTCTAGTTTTTTTGGTCATGATATATATCTATGAAAAAGTTTGTTCATACTTATGTATAAAAGTGTGTTTATATATCCTGTCATCTAAAATTATGTAGTATGTAATTTGATATATATATATATATTCTGGATGACATCTATTGTTTCTTGTAGTCCAGAAAATATCTGAGAGAAATATGAGTTGATCTATAATATATTATAAAGTTAATCTGATCTAATTAAATGGTTATCAAAACACTTAATAGCAACTCAGTGGCAAAGTATTGAATCCCCCCACCCCTCAAAAACATCATTCATGAAGTTATAAAGTTAACATTATTTCAGAATAGGGTTAGGAAAGAGCTGAAGACTCAGGAGGAGGAATATGTAGTTAAAATTTTGCCAACGTAAAGTACATCCATTGGTTCTGACTTCCTCTTATTCTTTAACTTCTCTACCAATCCTCAGAAAAGGAAAGAAAAATCAACAGAGCTTGTGGTCCCTCGAAATGTAGATATGCAATCTATAAACCTGGCCCCAGCACAGTTTTTCAAACAATATTGGGTCCAGGTTGTTTCAGAGTCAAAAGCAGAATTATAAATAATTTAAACCCAAAGGCTGGATTCATTCTAACTAATTTGTCGGTTCAATTAGAAAATGATGAATACAAAAACAGAAAAGACAGACTTACACTGGTGGAGACACGGCATCCTTTTTTTTTTGCAGGAATGAAAGCTCTCATCTGTTTTCTTCATGCAACTGAGCTAACATAATTACCCACTAGAACAACATGCAGCAACCTAAAGGACAGTCTCCATCTTACTGACCAAATTCAAGGCGCTATAACCAAATCAAATCTTGTTTTACTCATCATGTATTGTTAGAGATTTCCAAATCAATTTATCACTTTTTTTTTCCAGCATTCCTGGAGAGCGAATTATGGGAAATAATCCCCTTCCTTATTAGGCCAACTGTTTTCTGGGAAGAAACATTTGGTAAGCGTGGTTGACTATAAACTGCTATTATTATGTTCCATTTCAAAATAGTTTATTCGTATACAGCAGTTTTCCAATTCTAATTCCAAACACTAACATGCAAGACAACCAAGGAGCCTGCCTAAATTTCCTGGTGGTTAATGTTAATTCTGAGTCAAAGCAAAGATGAATGTCACACAATTGTGTTGAAAGAATTTTTTAGGCTTTGCCTCAGTAATTAATAAGCTGACACTGCATACTAAACACTTATCAACACTAATCAATGGGACTGCTTCTTTCTTGAGAAAACAGGTAAACCGATTCAAGGAGTTTTCTTTTGGAATAGACTGTACTATGCCACAAATATAGTGGTTCTTTTGGAGGATTTCATTCCCAGCAGTTTCATCTTGGTAACATTTAACAATTTCACTATTTTAACATTTTGAAATGCCAAAAAGAACACACTGATCCTGCAGCTAGGCTTATTAGAGAACAATCTCACAGGCGAGACAGGGAAGCACACAGTCCACTGGGAAAAGGGTAACAGAAAAAGACAGAAAACAGTGGATAACAAACAAAGCCCAGCACTACTCCAATGTGAGATCGAATTTTCACCAGAGTGGAAAACTTCACACACCAAATTAAATGCTATCCCCTACGGTTTATTGAAGGGACTAGGCATAACATTCTTTTTATATGCACAAATACTGATGCTATCTATCAAAACTGGGGGGCATGATGCTCTAACTTGCCTTCCTAACAATGACTATGCAAGCACTGTCATTTTATTTTTGAAAGGTCAGAAAATTGAGCATTTCCCTCCTGTGGCATCGTTTTACTCCCACGGAGACGCTGGAACACAATGAGACCTCTCCCCATTAGATACTTGATACATACCTCAGTCAAGACTGCTCCTTGTCTGGAGTGGAGACATCTTTGGAACAAAAAGAGTCCTTTTACAGTAAGTTCTTTTGATAACTTAAAATGGATTAGTTTTTAAAAAGCACGTCCATCCTCCAGCCTCTTGCCCAAACTATGGTAACTGCTGCTGTGCCTACAAATAGCCACCTGCAGTACACAACATTTAAAATTCTGGAGGTGTGTGGATACTGTTCACACACGTAGGGCTATAATCACAAAATACTGTTTCACTTAAGAAACTATACATGACCTTTTATTTTGATAAAATTGCTCTAAACTGAGTTAAAGAGTGGGGGAGGGGGAAGGAGTGCCACGGCAAAAAGGGACAGAAAAATCAATCAGTATATCTTCCCTTGCAAACTGTCAGTAGGGTGGGATTAGAAAAGCAACACTTTAAATCAGATCAAGTCCTGTGGGAACCTTAAAGGTTGGTTGCTCTAAGCTTCTCAATATTCCGCAAAATAGATTGATGGCAGTGGTCACCCTACTGATGCTCAATGTCCACTCAGAAATTGCATTTCCTACATTGTTCAAAAGATATTAACTTGGTAATAAAAATGAGAAGTTATGGGACTCATAGAGATATCTTTCACCACCTTTAAAAGCAGTAAATCTGTTCTAATCTCTCATTAGATTAAATGCCTGAGGATGCCTAATATATCAAGAAAGCAACAAAGGCAAGAATAGCACTTATTTGAAAAAAAAAGATAAGAGACAAAATGATTAATAGGTAACTACATTTTTTCCCTCATCTGTTCAATATAAAACTACAATTAGAAACATGCATGTTGCTTTTCAACTTTCAAGTGATCAAATGACAGTTTCTCAACGTCTATCACAGCAAACATATTTGAACTCAGGAAGTGACCCATTGATGAGTGTGAGCCTAGGCAAGAAATATCTTGTAAAAACACATCAACTTTTTTCAGCTAATAGCTAGTTCTGAGTTACATGGTTCCAACAGCATTCAAATTTAGGTATTAGTTACATGCCCAGTTATTTTTCCTCCACGAGTGGTTCCTGTAGCTTTATTTTTCTGTATCAAAAGTTTATTTTTTGATATACATTTCTTTATATGACATTGAATATTTTACTTCAAACAGTTTCTAGGTTTGGTGCAGAGATGGATGTATATCTCTGGGAAGCCTTAGTTGCTGATATGATTTATAGACACTAAGCATCAACTCAAGCGCCTGTTTTTTCAACCATGCACAATTACACATTTTCCACAGACATCAGTGCATACAGACAGCCAGATGCACACATATTCAGTGACTAGTAAATGGTAGAAACCTCCAGAAGTAGCACAGACCACAGTTAACAGGCTGGGGCTACACAGCTAAGTAAACACTGATACATGATTCACACGGAACAAGAACTCCACGACGGACACTTGGGGACCACACTGGTCAGTCCCCATGGGGACAGGTGGCGGAAAAAGTATTTCCAAACGCAAGTCTGCCAGGTCTTACCCTTTGCATCCCCTGGTCCTCGGGGGAGATGCTCCCTCGGCACCTCTCGCCCAGCGCAGGGGCTGCTTCTTTGCTAGAATGAAACGTCCCCTTTGACTTCACGGAGAGCTCTGCAGGGACTGGAGGCGCCCCGCCCGGGCCGGGGGAAGGCACTGGCGCCGCGGGAGCCTAGAAGAGGCGGAGGCGGAAAAGAAGTGGAGAAGGAAGGGGTGGCTGCAGGAGTAGCGGGAGGGAGTAGGCGCCGGCGCTGGGATCCGGGCGAGGCCGAGTGGGGTGGAGCGGGGTGTGCCTCCGTCCGTCGGTCAGTAAGTCAGTCGGTCCGCGCTACCCGCGAGCCGGCGTCCCCTGCTTGCAGCGCCCTTCTGCGACAAGAGCCGGGACTGGCGCCCCCTCCGCTCCCACTGCCCTCGAGCCTCGCCCCTTCCCAGGCTCTTCACTGGGTCCTCCCGCTCGCCCCGCCTGGCCCGGCGTGGGGCCGCCCGTCACCGCCAGCCGGGGCGCCCGTCGCCTCTCGCAGCTCTCGCGCTCCCTGCCTCTCCCTCCGCTCACGCTCTGGCTCTGGCTCTGGCTCCCTCTCGCTCCAGTCACATTTATGAAGCGCGGTCCCATCACGTGTTAATGAGCCTTTGTCCTGCCCTGGCAGTGGCGCAGGCACAGACCCCGCCGAGGGAACTGCACGGGGAGGGACCCGCGCGCGGCGCAGCGCGGCGCCTGAGGCTTCAAACTTTGCTGGCGCTGGGGACCCGCCAAGGCGCCAGACCCAGGGCCAGAGGGGACTAGCCACTCCGGTCGGCGTCACTTACTTCTCTTCCTCCTCTTCCTCCTCCTCCGCCGCCACGGTCCCGGGGGCCCCCACTGCCATGACCTGGCTCTCCTCCCGGATACCCTCACACCCCAGCCGCGCTAAGGAGATGGTTGTGCCTGCGCCGCCCCCAACCTCGGGGCCATTAATCACGCGCGTCCTGGCTGCGCGCAGCGCCGACACCTTGCGCGGGGGTCACGTCTGGGGCAGCGGGTTGAGCCGGAAGGGAAAGGGGAGCTCGAGGGGAGAGGCCGAGGCGCCCGGGGCGCGGGGGTACAGCCTCGAGCCCCATCTCCGCTGTCCCAGGTCGCCCCCGCGGCGGGCAGTAGAGAGCCGGCCCGGGGGACTGGCGAAACCTTGAGACCGCGCCGCGCAGCCCTCGAACCGTTTGCTACCTGGCGGCGGCCGCGCGGCTACCTGTCCTCCGCCCTCGGGGCACCGCCTGGCTCCGCGCTGGGCGCCTTCTCCAGCCGCCGTCCCCGCCCGCCGCGGACCACTTGGGCGCGCCCCACTCGCCCGGCCCCGGCTGCAAACAGTTGGGTTCGTAGGCGGCTGGCTGTGCGCCTCCCTGCCGGGCGTACCCCCTCCCCAGCCGCCCTGAGGCCCCGCTCCTCACACCTTCTTACAGGAGGAGGACGCCCCGCTCCAGGGCTGGGTGGGGGGGCCCGCAGGGCTCCAGGGCAGCCGCCGTAGGCGCCTGGGGATCCGCGGTGCGCCCGGCAGCCGTGGCAGGAATTAGGGGACATGCTCGTTAATTGGTTCCGCTATCAGCCGCCGTCTGCCTCCCGTGTGCACGGATCAAACCTTAATTGGTCTTTACATTTATCATGGTGAATTGCGAACCTACAAACAAGCCCCCGCCAATGTTTCAACAGAAAAGTCGCCCCCCCTTCTTCCCCCCGGGCCCAGACAGGGTTGTGGCGGCGGCAGTCGTGGTTATTTAGACATCTTTATCTCTCCTGAGTTGGGTTGAGGGAGGACTACGTGGTTTCCACCCGATGGAACCACGCCACTGTGGCCCCAAAAGCCCTGCGGAAGGTACTTGGTTCGGTTCCCTGCTCTTGCTTCGTGGCCACCTCTGCGTTCATTTTATGACACCTCACCAGGGATCCGGCAAATTCTGCCCATCCTCATTCCGCATCCCCTCTAGTACCGACCTCCACTTTCCTCTCGCCCCAGCCCAGAGCCCAACAGCAATTGTAGCAGATCTGTTCCCCATATTTGAACTACGTGCTGAGAATCCGGAAAAGCGAGCCTTTGAAGGAAGGGAGGAAAATTGGTGGGGAGGAAGCCCAAAGCTGGTGGGTACAGAGCCCTGCAGGAGGGACGGCTGTAAGTGCCTTTTGGAAATACCAGGCCAAATCATAGAACGGCTTCGTGTAGAACGTTACTTGTCTTTGAAAATCCCTCTAGACTTTTTTAAGTTAGAAAAAGTATTTCCCATTTCTCCATCAGGAGAATGGCCGTTTGAGATGGAGTCCATGGTTGAAATGATCATTTCTACCAGGTAGGCAGATGGAATCTATTATAAATAAAGGTCTGATGAACCCATCAATAGATGGAAGAATGATTGATAGGTGGGTATATGTGGAATGAGCCCTGCGCATTAAACCTGAAGCCTCCGCAGGCTCGACTCACCGCAGAAGAAACCAGTCACCCAACCTCCACTGCAGAAACAGCCCATCTCCTAGAGATTTATAAGGGATATGAGAGGCTTCAGCATCTGTTGCCTTATTTCTTTTAGGGGTCATGGTTGTTAGATTTTACCTTCACCTCACAGACAGGAGGAAATATTCACAAAGTTTTGCCCTCATGATGACCTTCCAGGCTCTAATTTCCCAAGTTGTTAACTTGACAAGACATAACTTCAAAGTCTCACTACTTCCTGGTATCCCAGGTTCAAATGATTGCTAGTGATTGAAAGAAAGACTCTAGGCAGCTCTTCTGGCTGTGATGAAATCTTTCAGGCAACAGAAAAATCTGGGAATCTGGGCTCCTGGAGCGTTTTCAGGCAACAGGATTTCACATGGGTGCTGCCACCCTCCCCTGTAGCGGGGTGATCTGTGCTCTTGGGGTGGCTGATGTGTTTAGCATCCCTCAGATACACAATACTGACATTCTGGGGGTGGGCATTATAGGGCATTCTTCCACTGTTCTACTTACCCCATGGGTGTCAACATCAAAACTAAAGATGGGAACAATTTACAACCTTGGAAGGAACTCCATGGAAACCTCTCTCAACTCAGCCACACCAACTTTTGCTTTTTCATAAAGAGGAGTGAGCAATCCAATTATTTTCAGTGTCTCTAAGTCACCCCAAATCTCATGATGGATGGTGGATTTCTTCATTGAATTCCATAAAATTCCAAGCAGAATTCCAAGAGGGTATCCAGGAAGACACGCATACACCCAAATGGTTTGAAGTCTATTTGTTGAGTGACTGGCCAAAATGACCTGTAGCCAGAGCCAGACATTAAAAATCTAATCAAGTAATGACTAGAGCAGCTATCTATGGCTGTTTAGCCTGTTATTTCGTTGTTCAGGGTTGGGGTAAGGCTGGAGCTCGACAGCTGGTGAATTGCACTGCCTTTCCATTTAAAACTCAAGGATAATGCTCAGTAATGGAGTCAAATTTGACTTGTGACCTGGCATTTTATCACCACAAGTGAATGTTTTGTTGAAACCAAGGGAGTTATTACGTTGTTTGAAAAATGATGGCCTCGTGGACAAGCTTGTAGGTCTTTAAAATTTAAAGTGTGTCCTGAGCTCATCAGGGTGTTATATTGCCAGTCAAAGAGCTCCTGTACGTTTCCCTCAGAGCTGGAGGAGACACAGACAGTAGATAGAGTGAAATCAAGATGTTCTCTAATGCCTCAGAGTTTACATTTTGCAAGGATCACCTTTATATGGGAGAAAATGATTTTGTTTCCACATGTGGTTGGCCTCCCACTGTACTCCTGAGAGAGGCAACAAGAATGACAAATGCAAGCTGTCAACATCCCTATTAAGAACATTACATTGAAGGCACACATGCATTTAACACAAGACATTGGATGGTCCTTGGTCACCACAAATCTAGGTTGAATTTGAACCCATGACCTTCTGGGGAAAGACTACGGGAGCCTCTTAATGGATTTTACTAGTCCCTGAACTGCTACTTGTAAGGCCGTCTGGTGTTTTAGTTCTTTATCCTTTTAAAATTAGAACAGGGCTATGATGAGCCAATTTACTGCCGTTGTATGTAATTTAGGTTATTCACTCAGTGATATGTAGAGGATGAGAGCACAGCTAAGGCTGCAAATTTCAACTTCAAAGACAGATCTCTATTCCTGACATAGTGTTAACAGTTACAGTGGACATAGGCATTAGGGAAGTATGTCCTGCCTCCCTGAGATAGCTGTTGACCCTAAAGGAGCTGTGCTTTAAGGTTTCTTTTGTTATTCGTTCTGGTTGGTTGTGCCTCTCTCCCACTCCCCAAAAAGTGGTCTGTTGGGAATGGTGAGTAATGATTTCCTGATTTGGAAACTGGTGAAGCAAAACCATCATTCTCTCTTCAAGTTCTGGGAGTTCTGAGTTTGGCTCTCATGTTTTATTTGGTATTTTAGGTGTGATGCTCACACCACAGGGCTGGAATGCTCACTGATTAAAGACGTTTTTGGAATGATATGACTACATGACTTCATTCTAATTCAGAGCATTGCTGTAGAGTTTTGACAGCTGTTATATTGACTTTCCTGTGAAGCAGAAAAGCATTTTGTTTTTCAGTGGCTCTGCATTGCTAGATGGGAATTGGCTTCTTTATTCCCAGTCTAAAGGACAAGGGTCAGCAAGCCTGTGGTCCAGGCTGGGGTTCTGTTCTCCGAAGTTTGAGACCTGAAATGCTTGCTCATGAGATGCTCTACCAGTGACACAAGCAACCTAAGGAGACTCCTGCACCACTTCTGCATGTTTCTCAAGAGGACAAGCTCACGATGAGACATGACATTCTTTTTTCACTCCATCATCAGAAATTAAACTTCATAAAATCTGTTCTATGTGGAGAAGTTGGTTGCCAGGATAGAGAAACAATGGATGAGGGAGAAAGGATGATGGGCTTCTTTGACCTTGGGGGACACTGCGTTACATTAGGCACAAAGAGACTCACTGCCATTTCTCAGTGATCTTCCCTTATAACTAAACACATGCTCATTAGGGCTCGCTCTTCACCTTCTCACCTTCTTTCATTAAACCCCACTCTTTAACGTACCAGCTGAGCAGCAGCAAGGAAGGCTGAGAAATGACAGGAAGGCATTTTTCCTTTGTTCATATGTTTTGTTTTGTTTCTCATCACCAAGCAGAAGATTGGTAATGAGGAGATGGATCATCCTTTCATTTCAAACCATATGAGAAGTATGTTCTAACAGATAATAAATAAGCACATAGTGCAAATAAGGAGAGTGAAAAAAACAGATTAATAAAGCTTTTGTTTCCTCCTGATTAAACCCTTGCAAAATAGTCATCAAAACTCTATAATAAAAAAGGCTATACAATTATATGTCTAAATATTTTATGTAAAAAAACAGGACAAGCAGCAGCAGTATTATGTCAAAATGTAGCAAATGATAGAAAAATTGCACTAGAAGATGTGTACTTCTTAAATAGTTACTTGGCTGGCCTTCTGAGTAACTCTCTTCCTAGTATTCTTCATGTTTTTTTTTTCAACTTCAGGTAGGAACTTAAAAAGAAAAAGAAATGACCATCTATCTTGAGTTATGAGAATGAAATAAAATAATAAATAGAAGACTCCCAGTCTGGTGCCTAGAACATAAGATCTTAATAAATGATAGTTGTTTTTATTTCTCCCACTACTACTGCTACACTGTAGCTGCATCTCTATTAAATGTCTGGAGAGGACCACAGTATGGCTGGACGCCCCTTAGTTCTCAAACCACGGGGTGGGCAGCTGATTTATAAATAAAGTGCTCACATTTTGAGGGTTTCTTGGGACTCAGCTGTGACTTCTTTTTCTGCCACTCCCATTTTAAACAGATGCTGTCGATTATCTGCTTTACATAGTGGTCTGGATGTACTGATACCTTTAGAAGTCCCCATTATCTACTCCCTGCAGTTCACTCGCTTTTCCTTGAAAGGCAGCTGCCAGTAAAAATGAGAATTGGCAGAAGCCAATGGGGTGTATGATTAGTCTGTGGGTTCATTGTCTTGCCTGTTGTATTTGAAACATGTTAAAGAAACAGGTACAGTTCAGGTTTTATTGTTTCAACAGCATTGAAGAATTGAAAGTATCATATTGTTTTCTAATTTTTGTTTAAGGAACTATTGATTTAGACAGGCTGTAGGTGAGATTTGGGAGCAGAACATCTGTGGATATAGATTTAACCGCTATGGCAATGATGACCCAGGTGATCACTTAGCATTTCTAGACCTTGCTTTTCTATTCTGTGAGATGGGAATAACACTCATCTGTCTAACTTCTTTTACACAGTTTCTGAGAATGTCTAATAAGATAATAAAAGTAGAAACACATTGAAAAAGGCTTCAAGAAAATTTCAGTGAAATATTTTATTACCATTAATAATTTATCTGATGTAATGGTCCACTTATTTCTTAGTTGTATCAAATTACATAGAATATTTTAATTATTATGCACATTTCGAGAGAAAGCAATAATAAACAAATTGTGAATATGAGAACCTTGAAGGCATTGATTTTGTACCTAAGGCCCAGAGAAGATGATGTAGTGTGCTAATATACAAGTTGAAGACTCTTAAGCAAGAATACTGGACTTATGTCCAGGGTGATTTTGTGTATCGAAAGGAATTTCAGTTCGTGGCATGATGATATGTCTATTGAAGCTGGTGAATTGTTTGATCCACCGGTGGTGATTCCTACTGCATGCTACAAATTGCTGCTCACTGGGGGTTACTTTTTCAACTCAAGGGACGTAGTTTCCTTACACATAAAAAACAGGAAAAGGTGTGATTTATTATTCCTTTAAAAACATCATTTTCCTCAATACTGACTACTGAGTGTTGAGGCTGCATAACTCATATTCTTTCTATAGTAGGAATTGAGTAAAATAAGGGTAACTTCATCTCTATGTGGTATGTGGTTCTTAGGCATCAGTGCTAGGCATCAGAAGAACAACTGTACAGGGAGAAATCCAATGCAAGCAGTTAATTTAGAAGTTGTTAATAATTTGCCAGATATGATCTCATACATGAACTCAGCACAAGGGTCTAGAAAAAAAATCATGTGACACTTTTGTACTGTCCAAGTTATTAAAGAATATGGGGAGGGGGGGAATGAACCATCAGTAAATGACATTTAAAACAACAACAACAAAATCAGTTCTGAAGTTTTCTATCATGATCTGTTATGAGGAGAATCCTAGTGTCAAGGCCATGCCTCCAGCACTCTGAAATATTGTCTCCTTTGTCACCTTCTAGAGGAAGGTTTTCTTTCCCTGTCTCTAGTTCTTTCTCCCTTTAATGGATGTTTTGTTAATAAACAGCTCATTGAGTGGGTAGGTGGGAAATATAGGAAAGGAAAAATAAACTGAAGGAAAAAAAAGAAACAGGAGGAAAGTAGAAAATAAGAAAGATTTCTCAAGAATATTTATGTCTCGTGCCAGCCAAGTGGCTCAGTTGGTTAAGAGCTTGCTCGAGAGTGTGGGCTCTAAGCAACAAGGTCGCTGGTTCAAGTCCCAGCCCGAGCTTAGCTGCCATTGAACTGCCAACAGGTGGCAGGATGGCTCAGCTAAAAAAAAAAAAAGAATGTTTATGTTGCTAAGGGTCTCTTAAATACTAAAAATGAGAAACTTGAGATGGTATGTGAAATTTGTGATTTGACACTTTGCCTAATATGAAAGAATAACAGTGCTCAGCTTTCACAGACAGCCCCAAGGGTCTGACTTTGGAGAATATTTGGTGTCTTTTGCTAGACAGCCCCTGACACTGATTTCTGTTTTAAAAGACCTCAGAGAAACAAATAACCTTGAAAGAACACACTGAGATAAAGTATAGATATTTAATTTTATTTGATTAGGAAATGAGTCAAAGATAATACAATGTCAAGACAACATCTTTTACTGACATCACAATAATATGTTGGGGCTAATGTGCTCAATTTGATTAGGTCAGATAAGCAAACCATGGATTCATTACTCAAGTCAATCATTACATTCTCAGCTTTTATTATTATTCTTGAGTAAAAATAGCATTTAAAAGCTACTGTTTTAATAAAAGTGAAATATCCTCATTATGATGAAAAACTATGTGCTAGAAAGTAAAAACTGTCAAAGACTCCACATCATACCTCTATCTTCCAACCCTTAACCCAGAGGTATTTGCTATTAAGTGTGTTGTAATTCTTTTACACCTTGTTTGTATATATAGTTGGTTGAGTTAATTAAAGGACACATTTCTAGAAATGGAATTTTTGAGTGTGAGTTTTATGTATTTCAGTTGTTGAAAGAAAATGCCAATTGTATGCTGAGCCCTTTAAATTGACATGATCAACCCATATAAACACATTGCTAGAGTGAAGTGAAAACCCAATCTGGCCCCATCTCTAAGATAGCACTGGACTAGCTCAAAGGTGGTAGATGGGTACTGCCCCTGAGGGGTTTGGAAATTTGTAGGAGAAGGGCTAGTCTGTTGTCACCATGATTGGAGGGTGGAATAAGGGGCTGGGACATTAGACAAGTTGCAATGCATAGGACAGTCCTGTGTCACACAATGAAAAATGGTCCCATGACTCATACAATTTACAAATGTTTTGGTGGGCATTCATGTTGGTGAAGAATCCTTATTATTCTGGGCCCAGAGCCTAACTAACATTTTACATATAAGTCCATCCAAAGTTTTTGTTTGTTTGTTTTTCTTTGTCATGTTTTTTCATATAAATTGGATTTGCCAGGAATACAATCATCATGTAAATTGAGAGTTAAATACTTT
Organism: Hipposideros armiger; assembly: GCF_001890085.2. Lineage (NCBI taxonomy): Eukaryota > Metazoa > Chordata > Mammalia > Chiroptera > Hipposideridae > Hipposideros > Hipposideros armiger. Next base: position 1,294,373 of record NW_017731708.1, read on the forward strand.
GGAAAATTGTATCACTGTGGCATTTAAGTCCTAAACCAACATGTTTTTATTGGTCTCTATTTATAACTAATGCATTCACAGTAGTTCTATGTATAATTTGACAATACCACCACCGTGTGTGTGTGTGTGTGTGTGTGTATGTATATATATATATATATATATATATATATATATATATATATATATATATATAGAGAGAGAGAGAGAGAGAGAGAGAGAGAGAGAGAGAAATTGATTCTGGATAATAATGTGTTATTGGTTACACGTGTTGCAAGTATCTTCTCCCATTTTGAGGCTTGGCTTTTTCCTTTCTTTATAGTCTTTCAATAAACAGAAATTCTAATTTTATCCTTCTTCTGTAACAATTTATTGGCTATCTTTCATTCTTTGCTTTTCAACATAATTTTAGAATTGGTTAGTCCATTTTCCCTATATACCTTGTTGAGATCTTGAAAGAATTATATAAAATCCATAGATTAGGGAGAATTAGCATCTTTATTACATTGACTCTTTCTATCAATGTGTGTATAGTTCTAGTCAAGTCTTCTTTAATATATTTCAATATTTCATAAAAGTCACCATAAAGGCCTTGTACATTTTCTGGTAGATTTCTTCCTGGGTATTTTATACATTTTATTGCCACCATAAATGCCTCTTGTTTCAAAAAATTACTTTTTCTGTGTATTTATAGAAATGCAATTAATTTTATATATTGATTGCATATCCAGTCACTTTGCTAAATCTTCTTATTTTGTCTAGTAATTTGTCTGTAGCTTCTTTTAGGTTTTCTATGTAGACAGTAATATCATCAGCAAGTAAATGTTGATTTGTTTTCTTCATTTCCAGTCATTTTGCTTTTATTTCTTTTTCCTGTTACCATACTATCTAGGATTTCCAATTGAGTGTTGAATAGAAATGTCAAAAATGGACACACTTGCTTGTTCCTGATTTTACAAGGAATGTTTCCAGCTTTTTACTATTAATAATAACGTTTACTATATTTTTTGGTAGATACCCTTCATTGTGTTAAATTTTATCAAATGCCTTTTCTCTATCAATTGAGAGTATTATGTGGTTTTTCTCTTTAACCCCATAATTTGATAAATTCCATTAAAACATGTTCTAGTGTTAAACTACCCTTGCATTCTTGACTCAACTTGGTCATCATATGTTTTTTCATACAATGCCAAGTTCATTTGCCAATATTTTTGTGAATTTTTACAACTACGTTTTTAAGTAAGATTGTCCTATAATTTTCCTTCCTTATACCATCTTTGTCTTGCATTAGTAATCAAGATATACTACCTTTATAGGAGGGGTAGAGAAGAATTTCCTTTTTTTCTATTCTCTGAAAGGCTTTATATAAACTGGAAATAATCTTGTTTTTTTGAAAGTTCCTTAAATTGCCTGCAAAACCATCTGGGCTTGGTGTTTGTTGTGTAGGAAGATTTTAAACTACTGATTCAATTTCTTTAATGATTACAGACATTTCTGGCTATTTCTTCTTGATTTGGGTTGATTAAATTATATTCTTATAAGAACTTGTTAATATACAAATTTCTAAATGTATTGGCATAAAGATTCCATATGGTCTTTATCTTTTTAATTTCTAGTATATTTGTACTAAGTCTGCTCATTATGTCCTAGTGTTGCTTATTTATGCCCTATTTCTTTTTTTTCTTGATCATTCCTGCAAGAGGTTTGATTTGAGAGATATTCAGAGGCCAGGAATTTTTAGAAATTCCACAAAGAGCATCAATGTGCTGAATCACTGACATTTGCTTTGGTGCAGTTATTTTTATCCACAAATCTTTAACTGGTCAACCAGATTATTATTATAAAACATGCTTATGCCAGGAACACAACAATCTGTTATATTTTTGTTTGTTCTTTTTATCTCCATTTTTTTTTCTTTCTTTTTTCCTCCTACTCTCATTTCTTCATTTTTTTTATGTGAAGGTAGTCTTTATTATTGGATAAAATAATTTTTTGATTTTTTAGTTATGAAAGAAATACTGACATAGAAAAAGTTCTGGGGTATAAAATGAAAAATCAAAGTCTTCCTCCTTTTTTTGTATTGATGTATTTTGATTCCTCTCTTGTTTTCTTTTTGTCTAACTTCTATTGGTATTTTCTTTGTGGTTATCATGGGGTTTACATAAAATATCTTATAGTAGTCTATTTTAAGATGGTGATAACTTCAATTACATACAAAAACTCTACACTTTTACTTCTCCCCCCACACTTTGTTATTGATGTCACAATTTACATATATTTATATTGTATAACCATTGACATATTTTTAGTTATAGTTATTTTTAAATCTTTTATCTTTAATATAATATATTATAAAATTATCTATCTCTATATAAATTTGTACATAAAAGTATATGCTTTTATAATAAAAGTATCTTTAATAATTTTATGCTAGAATTAAAAGTAATGTACTATACTAATTAATAAGTAATAAATTACATTAATGCAATATTCTATATTTGTCTCTTTATTTACCTTAGTAATGAGTTCTATACTTTCTTATGCTATTTATTGCTGTTTAGCATCCTTTCATTTCAACTTGTAAAATCCAATTAGCATTTCTTATAAGACAGGACTAGTAATGAACTCCCTCAGCTTTTGTTTGTCTGGGCAAGTCTTTATCACTTCTTCATTTTTGAAGGACAATTTTCCCAAGTATAGTGTTATTGTTAGTTAGTTTTTTCTTTCAGCACTTTGAATATCACAGTCTACTGGCTTTCCAGGTTTCTACTAAAAAATCTGCTAACACTCTTATGGGAGTTCCTTTGTATGTGGCAAGTTTGTTTTTCCTTGCTGCCTTCAAAATTCTCTATTTATCTATGATTGTTGACAATTTGATTATAATGTATCTTGGTGTGGGTTTCTTTGAATCCACCTTGTTTGGTTTTCTGTAGATTTCTTGAATCTGGATGTCCATTTCTTTCCCCAGCTATAAAAATTTTAAGCCATTACTTTTTTGAATAAGCTTTCTGCCTTTTTCTATCTCAATTTTCCTTCTGAGACTCCCATAATGCATCTGTCAGTCTATTTGATATTTTCCCATCACCCCTTAAGCTTTCTTCATGCTTTATCTTTTCTTTCTTTTTCTTTGATCCTCTGACTGTATAATTTCAAACAACCTGCCTTCAAGTTCACTGGTTCTTTCTTTTGCTTGTTTTAGTTTGTTATTGAACCCCTTTATTGAATTTTTAAAATTAAATTATATTCTTCAGCTTCAGCATTTCTGTTTGGTTCTTTAAAAATTTTTTTTTCTTTTTGTTGAAAGCCTTACTTTGTTCATGCATTGTATTCCTGAACTTGTTGAGCATTTTTATGATGGTTATTTTGAATTCCATGTCAGGTAATGGCTATATCTCCATTTCATTAGGATCAGTTACTGAAGTTTAATCTTGTTCCTTTATTTGGACCATATTTTATTGTTTATTTTTCTTAACTTTCTGTGCTGGTATCTGTCTACAGATTAGAAAAAACTGCCACCTTTCCCATGCCTCATGGATTGGCCTTTTACAGGAGCAGACCTTCACCAATCAATCCAGCCAGACCTATCGTGGGCTTCTCAAACCTTCATGCTAGTCCAAACCATCATCTTTATTATTAGCGGCCCCCAGGTATCTAGAATACGCCAGGTTTTGTCAGCACTTGAGACAGGCAAGAGAGAAGCCAGTCCTTCACGCAGCACAAAGGAAAGTTGGAATATGGGTGTTTGATCCAACTGTTTTCCTTTTCTGGGAGAAGCTGGGAGCTGAAGTTTTCCTTCTGATCATATTGTGCCATACTAGGATAGAGATTAATGGTGAGAGGATGTCTTCAATTTTCCTACCTGTTTCAGTGTGGCTGATTATACACTCACCTGGGGTTTAGGAATCTCTCAATTTGTTTCTGGATTTCTCATAAAGGGAATTAATCCATATATTGCTATTGAATCAGTATGTTCATGGAAGAGTTCAGGGTTTCCCAGTCTGCCATTTTGCTGATGTCACTTCCTGCTTACTCTCAATTTTTGATATATAAAATTCACAGCTATTTTATTAGGTGCATTTATGTTTAAAATTGCTATATTTTCTTAGTAAATTAAACTGATTCCATTAGCATTATGTAGTGACCTTATTTTTAGTAATGCTTGTTGTCTAATACTTTCTACCCCCTTATGGTATAATTACCTCCGTTTTCTTTTGGTTAGCATTTTTCTGAGATATGTTTTTCTATCCTTATATGACCTTGTGTTTCTTATAAGTAGCATGTAACTTTTAAAAAATATATATCTGGTCTTAATATTTCTCTTTTAACTGGTGTTGTCCATTTACAATAATTGGTATGTTTAGACCTTTTTCTAACATCTTACTTGTGTTATCTGTATGTCTTGTCCCATGATCCCACTCCTTTTTTTTATTGTTTTGCTTTATTTTATTTTCCCTACTTCTGTTCCAAAAGGTATTTATTCTGTATCTCTTCTTTTAGTGAAAGGGCTGCCGACAAAATGCTTTGTGACATTTAGTATAATGTACTTCCTGTGAACAGGCAGATTAGAAAAGGGAGCTTTTATTGTGTCTTTTGCTCCATTGATTGGTAAATAAGTAGACCTTTATGAATAAAAAGACTCACCTTTCTCCCTATTGACACAGCCCTGAACCAATGCACACACATAGTGTCAGATATCAGCCCTCAGTTGACACCTTGATGTCACTTTTGTGCAGGAGACAAATTTCACAGTCATAAGCAGCTTTTTCCAGAAATTATGCATAACACTTTAATATCTGTTCTTAAATCAGCAAAGTCTAAAGTTAATGTCTTACTATCATGTTGACAAATACATAGACCTTAGAACACTTTAATTGTAGACTCTGTGAATTTATATGCAACGTTAAGTCAATTTTATATGATTTTAACCCCAAGATCAGACAACATCATTATTTGTATTATCATTTTATACAAATATTAATTTATATTTCCCAATAAATTTCCTGATTTCTTTGTCTAGTATTTATTCTTCCATCTCAGACCTTTATGGAGATAGTTTCTTTTGTCCTGTATTATATCTTCATTTAGATTTGTACTTAACCTGAGTTCAAACTCTGAAGCTATTATTTATTAGCTTTGTGAACTTGTCCCTTAACCTCTCTATAAAATGTGGATAGTTATCGTGCCTACCACATAAGATTATTTTGATGCTCAATTAGCTAATAAATGTAAGAAACCTGGTATATAGTGAATGTTATAATAAGTGTTAGGGGTAGTTTAGAAGTTCAGTAAAGCTTCCTTTACTGAAAGTCTACTTGTGATAGCTTCCTCGGTTTTTGTTTGTCTGGAAATATATTTATTTTACTTTCATTTTTGAAAGACAGCTTTCTTGAAAAATAATTTAGTTTAGTATACAATTCACTTTAAAGGTAAATTACACTGTCACTGGCTTCCATTATTGCTGTTGAGATATGTGCTTTGTCATTGTCTTTTAAATGATTTGTCTGACTTATCTTTCTCTCAGGTTACTTTTAAGACTTTCTATTTTTCTTTGATATTTCTATTAGGGTTCTCCAGAGAAACAGAACCAGTAGGAGAATATATATATATATTATGAATGAGTGGACTCAGGTAACTATGGAGGACCAAAAGTCCCATGATCTTCTATCTGTAAGCTGGAGAATGAGGGCAGCTAGTGGTGTAATTCAGTGTGAATCCAAAGGCCTGAGAGCCACGGGGTGTGGAGGATGGTGATGGTGTAAATTCTGACCCAAATTTGAAGGCCCAATAACCAAGAGCACCTATGTCTAAGGGCAGAAGAAGATAGATATTCCAGCTCAGAGAGAGCGATTTGCCCTTCCTCCACCTTTTTTATCTATTTATGGTCTCAACAGATTAGATAATGCCCAATCACATTGAGGAGAGCCATCTGCTTTACTCAGTTCACTAAATTCATATGGTAATCTCTTTAGAAAATATTTTCACAAACACACTCACAGATAATGTTTTACTGGTTATCTGGGCATTCTTTGTCCAGTCAAGTTGACACGTAAAATTAACCATCACAATATTCTACACTTTCACTACAGTGCTTCTAGGTATTTATTTATTTATTATTAAAATCATGCCTTCTATTTTTCTGGGTTCTTGTCTTTCATCCAATCTGGAAGTTTCTCCATTATCACTTTAAATATTGTTTGTCTGCTATTATC
>NW_017731708.1:1305263-1310962 GCF_001890085.2 Hipposideros armiger
GTGTCAGTTATCATCCCTGCAGGAAACAGGAACCACTTCTGATGGTTCATTGAAGAGTCTTTGATAGGGCACTACTTATAGAGAGGGTTGGAGGTGCAAGCCAGGAAGGTGAGGCACCCTGAGATTAGCCACAATGGCAAGCTGTCCATACCTTTTGGGCTGAAGGAGTGAGGGAAGAAAGTGGAGTTAGCAGAGTCTGATGAGCTGGAATTCTGGAGGAGGGGCCTTGTGTGTTTTCTAAACTTGCAAAGGGATACAACTACTATGTCTGCACTGATGCTGCACTGAGCAGGAGGGAAAGGGAGAAAGGTAATTTTAACCACTCTCTGCCCTCCTGTCCTCTGATCTCCTGCTGGTACCTCTCTCTGGCTGAACTCAACCAGGAGCCAGCCAGCAAGAATGCCAACAGAGGCGAAAAGAAAAGAAAAAAAAGAAAAAACAGCTGTCAGTCTTCTAGTGGTCAGAGAAGGGTAGAGAAACATGGAATGGATCTGGATGATGGGACGGAGATGTGGATAAGGAGAATAATTGGTATATCTAGCAAGGATCAAACAACTAGTTCAATCGAGAAATATCCAGTTAGCTTTGGGAACAAAAAAAGACTGTAGTACCTCGAGTCTATATTCAATTACTTTGTCTTTCATGTGTGAATGAAGTGAAAAGATAGTCAAGCATAAGCATGGGTTTAGGGAACCTTCTGGGGGATTCAATGAGTACAAGAGAGACTCAATCTCTGCTTTTAGTAAGCTTGTAGTCATGTTAAAACCAATTTGTAATAAATAGTGCCATGTGTTGGGAGAGAAAACTTCACCAACTTAGGTCAAACTGGTCAGGGGCCTGCAAATTAACTGACAGTAGGAAGATTAACAGGAGAAGATGTTATTATGCATGCAGGAGTATGCTATATAGATAGTAGCTCTCAGAACAACTAGGGGTAAAGGTTTATATCCCAGCTTAATAAAGGCTGGAGTGGGAGGAATTTAAGGGCTTCAAAGGATGGAAGTTTCTGCTGAGGTTTGTTTACGCAAGTTCTATTTTGGAATGTCCTGGTGCCCCAGATCAGTGCCTCTTTGCCTGGAGACCTCCCTGTAGGGGGAGATTGTGGCAGTTGACTCTCATAAAGATCTCTTCTAGTCAGATTAGGGAAGTTCAGATAAGAATTCTTTCTGTGCCTTCTGTAGCTCAGATGTGTTCACATTGAAGTAATCTCAGTACCAGTTTGGTGGGTTGTCGATCTCTTCACTTGGCTATGGAAGCAGACGCACAGGGAACTATAAGAGCACCTTGGAGGAGAACCTAGTCCAGGATGAACAGAGAGACTCCTGCTCTTAGCTGATACTCCAGGTCTTAGGTGAGACTAAAGGATGAGTAGATGTTAATAAAGCAAAGCAGCTCAGAAGAAATCTAAGCAAAGGGCTTGGCTGTGTATATGATCAGGTTGACACACTCAGTGTGGATTGAGCAACCACAATGCAAGAGTTAGTTAACATAGCTTAATTAAAAGTCTTAACAAAATTTTCGTAGAAAGCTTTCTTAGTCCATATGGGCTGCTATAACAAAATGCCAGAGATTGAGCGGCTTATAAACAACACAGATGTATTTCTCCTAGTTCTGGGGGCTGGGAATTCCAAGATCAAGGGATCAGCAGATTCAGTGTCTGGTGAGAACCCGCTTCCTGAATAGCCATCTTTTTGCTGTGACCTCACATGGCAGAAGGGGTGGGCTAGCTTTCTGGGGTCTCTTTTTATAAAGACACTAATCCCAATCATGAGGGCTCTGCCCTCATGACTTAATCACACCCCCCCACACACACCACCAAGGACCCACCACCTAATACTCTCACATTGGGCATTAAGTTTTCACATATGAATTTTGAGGGGATACAAACATTCAGACCATAGCAAGAACTGATGTCATATCTATATTTAAGAAGTATTTATTGATCACCCATTAAGGAGCTGGCACCGGTGACAGAAAAACACGTAAAATACATTCAGTTACGTGTATTTGACTGAGCAGTTGCAAGGGGAAGCAGGTAAACAGAATTAGAGCAGCTTTTTGGCCCCCAATTATATTGAGAAATAATTGACATACATCATTGTATAAGTTTTAGGTGTGTAGCGTGGTGGTTTGATTTATGTATATTGTGAAGTGGCTACCACAANTGGGGCCCTCTGGCATCCCAAGCCAGCTCTTAACCAACGTGCCACTCAGCTGGCCCCTGGCATTTCATTCTTGATATTAGTTTTATTTTGTCTCAGTATTTTTTTTTCTGTCAGTATTTCTACTGTAGATCAAAACTGTTACTCTTGTTTCTGTTCTAAAACAATGTGGAAACCTGAATGTTGCTTCTGCTTGTTGACATTGATAAGATGGTATTGCAGTGTTTTGGGGGTTTGGTCCATCAGCTTTGTCACCTGATTTTAAGATTGGTGTACTCTGGAGTGTGTCAGGCAATTTTCCTTCAGCCTATGCTACAGCTAGTACTTTTTGCAGTTTTATGTATGGAAGGAGTGTGCAAGTATCAGTAGACTGATGACTTAAAAATGTTACCAGGCTGTTATGCTTTCTCAAAGGTACATTTTTGAAAGTCTGGCTCTCTATCCCGATGGTAGGTAACATATCCCACAGAATATCACTTACCAACCAAAAAGGTCCATATGAGAGTATTGATTGATCCTAAAAGAAATAGAAAATAACTGTTCTTGAATTTCTTTATTTATCTACTCTTAAATATGTCCACTGAATGTCCACTGAAAATTGTGTGTTCTCTAAATCTTTTACTCAGTTACAATTTTGAAATAACCATCATTTTAGAAACTGAGGTAGATGCAACAATAAATAAGATGGGGTCCTTGGCCTGGAAGATTTTACAGTGTGGCAGGGAAGATAGACATGGATGCAGAAACTTGCATGAAATAGAAGTCCTTGAACTGGGTATAAAGTGCTATGGAAACACAGAAGAAAAGGTAGCTAATTGTTCCTGGACTGAGAGTTTGAACAATGGGAGATGATTAGGAAAGGCCTCACAGAAATCAGATTTGGCCTTGGCCTTGAAGAATAAAAGGCAGTTCAACAGAGATTCTTATCATAGAAAATTCCATGTATATTCTCTTTTTGATCAGCTTTTGGAAGAGACAGCCCCCCTGATCTTCTCAGGTAGGCTGCACTGGTGTTCAATCTCTCTGAAAATCAAGGACTTTAGTATTCTCAACTTCTGCTTCTTATTTAAACTCGATTCCTTTTGTTCCACTTCAGAGCAGTCAGAGATCTTTTTTTTTACCTCCCACTCTTAAGTCTTGTATTCTTTACCTTCTGAAAAATCTGCCTTATTTATTTCAAAAGAGGGAACAAAAGCACTTTTTAACTATGAAGTGCTATGCAAATCTTAGTTGTGGTTATTATTATAATTTCATGTACTGTATTGATTTTTCAGATAAGAAAACAGACGTTGCTTAAATGACACATCTAAGTCATATGGCTAGAGTGGTGGAAATGGGACTTTGATCTGCTCTCACAAATCAGTTTGCTCTTTTCTTGACACCATGTGCTTCCCAAGGCCCATTTGCAAGTCGGATGACTCATCTACATATTTGTTCTAAGTACAGAGAGAAAGAATATTGATTTAGGACTTAGAAAACAATTGTACTTTAATAAAAATGACATTTTGGGACTTAAAAATATTAAATTAATCTTTTCTTCAAACCCATAATTTTATTGAGTTGACAGTGTGTTAAAATAATTAATATTTAAAAGTTTAATTTTTTAAATATGGAAATTTCTTTTAGTAATGACTTTAAAAACTCTTGAACTTTGAACTGATTCATTCATTTATCCATCCATCAAAACTTTTTTTTTCTTTTTTAAACCAGATATTGTGCTAGGAATACAAAGAAGAATAAAACATTTTTTTCTGACAGCAACTCAGGCTCCAGGTCATTTCTGACTCTCCCTACTGGATTCTGCTGATGTCTTTCAAAGTCTTTTTCTCTCTATTTTTTTAATTCGGACTCTGGTGCTCCTCCAATCTCTGATAGAACCTAACTCATTTTACTTAATTATAAGCAAAAACTGGGAAGCATATAGTACCCTCTGAATGATGAGTAAGCAGAAATATCATATTGCCTACAAGCATATCTTCAAACAAAAGAAAAGTAGGGGGTAATCCAATTTTTAAAACCTGCCATTTCCAGTAAACTGGTTTGAAAAATATCTGGTTTGTCTTCTCAATAAGATTAAAAAGAGAATTGAATTCATATAATTGTAATAAATTATGAAAATCTCAAGCAGTGAAGGATTGCTTGAATTTGGAGAACATGACTTCCAAATTTAAAGAAATGGAAGCAGCCAGTAGAAGGGGAATATTGAAGAAAATCAATCAATTAGTAAAGTAGGGAAGAATTTGCAAAACTCTGCCGGAACACAGAAGAAATGGATAAAAGATTGAAGTGATGAGGGAGATAATAAAAAACATGGAAAATGATCATGGAGATNCTTCCAGATCTCTTAGCTTCCCTTTTGTATTTTCCAGCTCTTTGTTTCTCTGTGCTGTATTCTGGGTAATCTCCACAGATCTATATTTACATTAACTCATTTTCTCTTTAGCTGTGTCTAACTGAATGTTTGGCCTGTTCACAATTGTGTTTTAAATTATAATTGTGTTTAGTTCTTCAAGTGTAACTGGTTTTTAGGACAGTCTCTTATTCTTTTCTCATTTTTTATTTTATTTCCGTTACATATTAATCATAATGATTTTACATCTGTTATCTAAATCTTAATGGTTAGTCATCTTTTATGTGTTGGTTTTGCTCACTTTCTTTTATTGTACTTTGTTTCTCATGGTTTGGTGATTTTTAATTGAGAGCTTATATATTCTATAGAAATTAATCTAAGGAAATTTTCAGGCTCTAAATTGAAGGTGCTCTAAATTGAAGGAGAGAATTTGCTCTTGCTTTTGCTTTTATTGGAAGCGAGAAGATGCTACTGATTTACATCTACTTTAATCCTCACCTAAGATCCTGGCTTCATATAAATATTTTGGGTGCTGCCTTCTCACCTAGCAGGATGTCTAAGGCTCAATCTTCATATTTTAAGACTAATATCTTCATAGATGTGTATGTACATATATACATATGTATGTCATATGTGTGTGTGTATGTGTGTATATTTTCATTCAACCTATGCTATGTAACTGGTGCTTTTTGTAGTTTCAGGTATGGGAGGAGATTGCAAGGGCAAGAGATACATGGCTTAATATACAATATGCAAACTATAGTCCAGACTGCCATATTTTCAGAATGAACTTAGCTATTGTGTTAAATTACATAATTACAATATTATTCAGTGGCATTTTAAATGTTTTGCAGTCACTAAGATGACTTTCCTAAGATGATTTATTACTGTTTACTTTCATTTTGCATAATGTGAAAATCCTTTCTCCAAAATGTTGACTGTCTGTAATATTTGGTTGTCGGAAAAGTCATGACGTATTTTTTCTATGTTTTGCATTGCAAAAATGCATCATGACTTTTCCGACAACCCAATATTTCCACAAGATCCTGAAATGTAAAAAAATTAAGAAATCTGCAATCATGACTGAAATGTCAGCTCTATCTATCAGAATTCAAGTTCCATGAGTTTACGGTTCTGTATGTTTTGTTCATCATTTTAATTTCAGTATCTAGAACAGTGCCTAATAG
>NW_017731708.1:1315550-1316796 GCF_001890085.2 Hipposideros armiger
TGAGTATTACAATTTTAATACAGTTTTTTTCCTGTCTTAAAATGTGTATACATTTTTGTGGCACCCTCTGTAGTGGAAATCATATGGTATGTAGCCTTTTCAGATTGACTTCTTTCACTTAGTAATATGCATATAAGTTGCTTCCAGGCTTTTTCATGGCTCGATAGCGCATTTCTTTTTAGAGCTGAATATTGTTCCATTATCTGGATGTATCACAGTTTATTTATCTATTCACATAAAAGGATACCTTGGTTGCCTCCAAGTTTTGGCAATTATTAGTAAAACTGCTATAAACATCCATGCAGGTTTTTGTGCAGGCGATAAGTTTTCAAGTGGTTTGAGTAAATATCAAGGAGTGCAATTGCTGGATCATATAGTAAGAGGATGTTTACTTTTGTAAGAAACCGCCCAACTGTCTTCCAAAGTGGCTGTACCATTTTGCACTCCCCCACCAGCAATGACTGAGAGTTCCTGTTGCTCCACATCCTCTTCAACATTTGATGTTGTTGGTGTTTTGGATTTGGGCCATTCTAATATGTGTGTAGTGGTATTTAATTGTTGTGTAAATTTTCAGTTCCCTGATGACATGCAATGTTTAGCATCTTTTCATACCCTTATTTGCAATCTGTGTATCTTCTTTGGTGGGGTGTTTGTTCAATCTTTTGCCAATTTTTTAATCGGATGGTTAGTTTTCTTATTAAGTTTTAAGAATTCTTTGTATATTTTGGATAAAACTCCTTTATCCGATATCTTTTGCAAATATTTTTCTTAGTCTGTGGCTTGTCTTCTTATTCTTTTTACATTGTTCGTCACAAAGCAGAAGTTTTTAATTTTAATAAGTCCAACTTATAAATTATTTCATTCATGGGTCATGACTTTGGTGTTGTATATAAAAAGCTATCTCCATACCCAAGGCCATCTAGATTTTCTCTTGTGTTATCTTCCAGGAGTTTTATAATTTTGCATTTTACATTTAGGTCTATGATCCATTTTGAATTAATTTTTGCGAAGGGTGCAATGTCTGAGTCTAGGTTCATTATTTTCACATGTAGATTTCCAGTTTTTCCAGCACCATTTGTTGCAAAGACTTAAGAGGAATTTTTTTTTAATTTTAGAAATAAAATGATTTCTTTTTTTTTTTTAAAGATTTTTTTTTATTGGGGGAATTGGGGGAATGGGAACAGTGCTGGGGAATTGGGGGAAGGGGAACAGACAAGTTGCTGTCTTTTTGTTCTTCAGTGTAGTT
>NW_017731708.1:1317424-1318713 GCF_001890085.2 Hipposideros armiger
AGATGACTCAGAAATCTTACTTCTTTTAACTAGTAAACAGTGAAATTGAAGCTCTATTTCTGAAACTCTTTTTCCTCTGCCAAGACTTTTGTCAGTCATTGTCAACTTTAGAAGTTAGAGAAATTATGCACTTTTGTACTTTTCCAAAGGAATATAAGCTCCATTCCATTAGCAAGCTCTGCTGCTGTAACAGAAAACATACTCTTTTACTCTTGGGCTGTTTCTCAGGAGGTGCTGAATAGTACAGATAATTGAATAATGTATGTACACTTAAATGCACATTTACTTAAAAGCCTTCAGAAGAAAATTTTCAGAAGGAAGTGTAAATATGCAAACTGAACTCAAAATTTCAAAATGCCATAAAGTAAAACTTTGTTTATGTATTTATTTATTCATATATCTAACCACAAACTTTCTTTAAATACCTATCATATTAGGTAAACAAGATAAAAATCTCTGTTCTCAAAGATTTCAAAGTCTTAAAATAAAAAAAAATCAATGATTACAACAGAATGTTATAAATATTATAATAGTGTCTGCTTTTCCCACCATTTTTTGGCTTAGCACCTAGCAATATCTGCCATGTAAAGAATCTAAATAAATATTTTATAAATGGGTGGATGGATGAATGTTGTTATGGAAACATGTGGTGGAAAATAAAGTAAGAGAGATACATGAAGGTCAGATCAAGAAGGGCCAGGAATACCATGCTAGCAAAATAATCTTTATCTCGAAGACTAGGGTTTCTTTGTTTGTTTTTAATAGACTATTTTTTAGAGCAGTTTTAGGTTCACAACATAATTGAGCAGAAGGTACAGAGATTTCCCATATACTCCCTGTTCCCACATGTATTCAGCTTTCCCCACTATCAACATCCTGCCCCAGAGTGGTATATTTATTATAATAGTGAACCTACATCGTTATCAACTAAAGTCCATAGTTTACATTAGGGTTCACTCATGGTGTACATTCAGTGGGTTTTGACAAATGTAAAATGACATGTATCGATCATTATAGTATCATACAAAGTAGTTTCACTGCCCTAAAAATTCCTCTGTACTCTGCCTATTCAGTCCTCCCTCCCCTAATCCTCTAGCAAGCACTGATTCTTTTACTGTCTCCATAGTTTTGCCATTTCCAGAATGTTGTTATATACAGAGGGTGCCAAAAAAATGTATATACATTTTAAGAAAGGAAAAAACTGTATTAAAATTATGCTGATGGTAACCATTTTGAGCACCTCTTGTAATTGCAGAAGTCAAACGTGACTTGTATTCATCTTTTGTTAT
>NW_017731708.1:1319863-1326740 GCF_001890085.2 Hipposideros armiger
ACTGGCTTCTGGACGGCTGCTCACGGTGGCTTGAGGGCCACTCACGCTGGCTGCTGGCTACACACAGTAGCCCATCGCAACCCATTGCAGCAGGGGCTGCAGCCTACGCCGTCGCCAGCAACTCATGGCAGCCCAGCTCCAGGTTGAACTGTTGTTCAGCATCTTAGATGTAGAGGACAGTGTCACTGGCCCTCATATGTGGGATCTGAGCCGGGGCCCTCTGGCATCCCAAGCCAGTTCTTAATCAACGTGCCACTCAGCCAGCCCTGAGAAACTTTTAAATGGTCTTTCATGTAATATTTCAGGATAAAATATACTCTGTATAATCAAATAAGGGATTAACCTACCAATATTGAGCATTAAAGCAATTAAGTCCTCTATGTCAGGCCTCCCAAAATATTTATATATTCTACTATCCTTAAAACAGAGATGAACCTCACAGTTTTCAATTGTTATACTGGGCTGAGCATATTTTCATGAATTTAAACTATATAATTGAATTAATGAAAAAAAATCACATGAGATTTCTAACTCAAAGCAATAAAAATATTCTAAAAACTTAAAGGAAAACTGTGGGTTCACAATATAATTATTGTTATAATAACTGTTTCAAGTAACAACATGGGATTTTAATTTTATTGTTTAAATAAAAATGCAAACTGGAAAATAGAACTCTTTCTAATAAAGTTATTATAATTACTAGCATAGAATTGTTTGTGCCACTCAAAAACTACAATAAATGGAATAACTCCATCATACTAAGGTGAGACAAAGACAGACATGACCATTAAAATAACTTATATAGTGCCTTGTGCCCAAATTGCAAAACTCGAAGTTCACATTTACAGTAATTCTAGATGCAATATAAAGCTAGTTCATAAATGACCAAATCTTTTCACTAAGATTTGGGAGCAAAAAGAAAAACTAATATTCATTAATTTAATATGTATTATGTTCCTACTACAACTAAATAAGTGAAGACACAGTATTATAGTAGATACAAAGATGTATTAGGCAGAATTCCACTTTCAAAGAGCAAACATTCTTTTAGGGTGGATAAGAATGTACCAGAATGACTTCAGTTAAAATAGGAAATGACTAGAGATAAAAGAGACACAAACTAGTTGCTAGAAATTTCAGGGAAGAAAAGAATTTTTTCCAACTAGGAATATCAGGAAATACTTCATGATGAAGAAAATATTTGAACTAAATCTTAGGAAAGGAAGAGGCTACGATCCCCCACAATCCTTTCATGCAGAGCCTGCTTGTTAGACAAATCTTAAATATATTGGTTGAGGAGGTAGGGTTGGTGTCCTTTTCTTGCCCTCTATTCTTTCTTCTACACCATTAGTACACCTCTGTCTTGTAAAATCTGTTTCTCTAAGGTTTATGCAATTGCAATTTCTACCCTTTCCCTCAATCTATTGTCAACCAACAGCCTCTGGTCACTGCCTTTATTATTATTATTATTATTATTATTATTATTATTATTATTATTAGTTTTGGGTATACAAAACAATGTAGTAGTTAGACATTTACACCCTTCACAAAGTGATAACCCCCTCCCCCAATCTACTACCCCTCTGACATCATATATAGCTGTTACAGTTCCATTGACTCTATTCCCTATGCTGTACTCCACATCCTGTGACTATTTGTATATTAAATTATAGTTGACATTCGTTATTATTCAGCTTTAGCTTCAGGTGTACAGTGCAGCAGTGGTCAGGCATCTACACAGTCCATGAAGTGGTCTCTCTAATAAGACAAGTGTCCATCGGATACCCTACAAAATCTTTACAACATTATTGATTATATTTCCCAAACTGTCTTTCATATCCTTGTGGCAATCTTGTGGTTACCAATTTGTGCTTTCTAATCCCCTCAGCTTCTTCCTCAACCTCACCCGCCTTCCATCTAGCAACCCTCTGCCTTTTAATCATTGCTTGCAGGATTCAACATACAGACAGACAGAACTGCCACTTAGACTTGTTCAGTCCATGAGCGGCTTCTCCATCAATGTCTCTACCATTGAGTTGCATTTGACATATTCTAGCAGATGATGGTAAGACATCTTGAGGAAAAGGTGCCATTTTTTAATTTGTGCAAAGTCATTGTATTGGCTAGAGCAGGGATGCCTATGGATAATTCATTCATTACCCTCGTCCCTTTGTTCTTTGACCTCCTCAACACAAATTACCTTGACCACCATTCCACTTCAACATAAAATACACTTCATACCCTGGATTTTATCATCTCCAGAGATGAGATTACCTCCAAAATAATGAATCTACAGATTCTGCTTTCCTACCTTAACCTCCTATATTTCTACCTCACTCAAGTTTTTTTGAAACAATTTTCCTAGCTAGTTAATGCTACTACTTCATTCTCCCTTCTATTTTCTCTCTGTTCATTAGTTGCAGTCATTTTTTTTATTCCCTCCTATCTAGCTTAGATTTCATAATCTTTTATTAGAACTGTTCTGTTACAAATACTCTCAACATCTTTGCCCTTTATTCCTCTTTCACATTCTCTAAGGGAGAAAAAAACTATCCTGGAGGTACCAAACATCTGCCTTCTCTGGGCTGGCACTTATGCAACTAAGCATTGCTGGAGAAAGCCCATAGCCACCAGATGGTTACCTCCCACCCCATCTGATAGCAGACTTCTTACTCGTGCAATTCCAGCAACACATTCTGATAGCTTCTACAACAAACTGAGTTCTATTGCCTTTGCATATGTTGTTCCTTCTTCTTGGAATGCTTTTCCCCAAAACTCTTAGCATAGTTGATCCCTGCATGGCCTTCAAGTTTCAGCTTAATTATAATAATTAGTAGATAGTATTTACTGAGCAAGTTTTTTTGTGCAGGATTTTTATATAAATTAGTTCAATCTTCCTAGTACCCTTGAGGGTAGGTGGTCTTATTATCTTCATTTGACAGATGAGAAAATTAAGGATTAGAGAGGTCAAGTAACTTAAGATCACATACACAGAGAGTAATAACTATAGAATTTGGACCCCTGCTAACTAGCTATAGGGCCTGTATGATTAGGTAACCTACAATTTTGTTTCCCTGTTCTGGGCTATCTCCCCGCTCTCCTTCACAGCTATATCTTCCCATTGCCACCCTAAAATATTTAATAATCACTTCCTACATTTGTAATCATATATTTATTTCCTTGCTTATGCCTTGCATTTTCATTCTCTCCCTACTCTAACTAGACTTAAGCTCCATGGAATCATGTGTCCATTTCACTTACCGTTTTGTCTTCAGGGCCTAGCATCGTGCCTGGCGCATAACAAACACTGGTCACTGCTTGTCAAATGAGTGGAGAAGATTGAGGATGAGATAGGCCAAGAAGGGACTTCTAAGCAGAGCTAGGCATGAGCAAAGTTCTAGCAGGAAGATTTGAAACATGCTAATGTGACAGCCTCATGTGGTTGTGACATGATGGGCTTTCCCACTCTTTACACTGGCATTGGTGAGATAAACAGGGATAAAGAAGGAATAAGTACCATGTAAAACTAAAAAATCGAAGACATCCTATCCTCTCCAGTGCTGAGGTCCAGTTGCGAGGTCACTGTCATTGTTGGGGAAGATGGAGCCAACTCACTCCACCCTGAATTGTGGCTGAGGTGGCATCACAGTGTCATTCTTCCACCCCATGCATTGGTGTTTGTTGAGACTCAGGGACCTTCCCAAACAAGTAAGGATCAAGCTATCAGGGCACAGATCCCCACAGTAGCAAGCTCTATAAAACAGGTAGGAAGTAGGAGTTGGATAAGAGGCAAGACAAGTAAGCTGCAATAGGATAGAATTTTATTACATTTGACCAAAAGTCATTCCAATGCACTTAACACAGCAAAGGGCAGGTACATGTACTCTTTAAAATAACTTACAAAGATCAAAACAGAACAAAGCTAAAGTGAAATTTTGAGTGTACAGAAAGGTAACATTTGCAGCATTAGTTTTATGAGAGGAATCTTCAAGGCAATAATATATCACTGGGTCATTTTAACTGCAGTGTGTCTAACATGGCTTTAACTCTAAATTTTAAAGTAGCAAGTACAAAAATAGAGTCTCTAAAAGTTATGTACGTGTTTATGTGCTACAGAAAGTTATCTTTTCTGATCTTGTTTAAGAGTTATGATAGTTTTACAATGTTCTTCAAGTTTGATACCACATATATAGGGCAGAATAAAAGGTGCGAAGGAGGTGTGGGCTTTATAGGGTGAGAAAACTTAAACTTGACCTGGGGTTACAGCAAACATTATGGCAGGGAAGACAGCAGGACGTGATTAAACCAGGGGTTTCCACACACATTTTGTGCAGAGCAGCAACTTTCACCATGAAATCCAGGGTTTGACTTGACTACTAACACTGGCTTCTGTGAGAAAGGGCCACACGGTTCTAATTTGCCTTGGTTTTCAGGTGTTTATGAGGAGAAATGAGAAGGTTCAGAGTCCAGGAAAACTCAGCACAGGTCTGCCCACCTACAGCTGACCCCGAGAACCATGGAGGATAGACAGCTGCCCTTGAATGTTGTCTCTGGGCTAGTGTGTGCCTGGGAGGTTACAGCTGGAGCACAGAAGACCCCAGTGTCTCACCACAGATCCATGGGGTCTCATTCCTGTGGGCATCTGTAACTCTTGGCCATAGGAGTGTGCTTGGCCCAGGTAGGGCAGGCCAAAGTACAGGGAGCAAATGCTCTTAGAAACAGCCCTGAAACAATAACTGCTGGGAGTTGGTGGATAAATGCATCTCCCTGGGACATCACTGAGTTGGTTTTATCCCTGCAGGACTGAGCTGCATGCACCCACAGCAGTCTCCTCTCACTCCTTTGTTGAGATATAATTCACATACCATAAATTCACATTTAAAGTGTACAACTCAATGGCTTTTAGTATATTCATGGAGTTGTGCATCTATCACCATAATCTAATTTTAGACCAATTTGTCACCCCAAGTGGACTTTGTTCTTGAAATAATAGAAAACAAACATTTAACCTACGTGTGAGATACTGTGCCAGGATCTTTGCCAAAACTAAACCACGTGGGTGAACAAGAAAGACATATTCCAACCCTCATGCAGCTTAAATCCCAGTGGGACGGACAGGCACAGATGTATGGAAATACAGTAACAAGAGAACTGTAAGCTGTGGCAATAAACAGGGTAAATGAGAAAAATGAGGACAAAACTTTATATTATAGGCTCAACAACAGCCTCTTTGAAGAGATATCATACAAGTGAGACCAAAAAATATTGAGGAGCCATTAAGTAGGTGCAGATCTGTAAAAGAATGTTCCAGACTCAGGGAACAGAAAAGCAGAGCCTCAGAGGACTGGGCGGAGACTGGCCTGAATTGACCTTAGAAAAATAGGAAGAAGACAGATCCTGTATGGCTTTATAAACCATGGGAAGGAGTTTGCATTTTATTCTAAATGCATTGAGATGTCACTAAAATATTTAATTGTCAGGTATCATGGCCTAACATGCTTTTAAAATATTTGTCTAGCAGCTCTGTGGAGAGTGGATATTTGGCAGGCAAGTGTGGAAATAGGAAGAATGGATAAAAGGCCACTGCAATTGTCAGGGCAAGAGATGTTGTTGACTTGGACCCGTGGTGGCTGTGGAGATAGAAGGGAGTAGATGAAGTCAAATATATTTCATAAAATATAGGTGAGAAAATCAATGTAGTATGTCAAGTTTTCTGGAAAGAAAGCAGAGAAATGGAGTGGTTATCTGGAGTCAAGGGTGGGATGTTAGAAAGTGAGAGGTGCTTGAGCACATTTGTGATTTTGATGAGAAGACTACAGATGAGAGGGCAAGAATGCTGGGTGCCAAGAGTGACTGGGTGAGAGCTGGAATGGGTGAGGTCCCAGGTAACGAAGCTGGTCAGTGGCAGAGCTGGAATGGAATCCAATCATACCCATGGCCATCAGTGTTTCCTGAGGACTCTTTGGGATCCTTGGACCCATTCAGAGGGAGGCCGAGCAAGTAGAACTCTTTGGACCTCATTCCCACTTTAACCGGAGCAGTGCTTGCTTTGCGTATTTTATATTTGGGGCTTATGCTTGAACTTTCATTTGAAGAAAGTGACCTGGGTTCAGTGAACTTTGAGAACAATACCACTATACTACGCTACTTGCCAAGAAGTAATTTGTTTGGCAAATATCTCTATAATTTTGAAGGCATTCAAAGTCAAACCTAGAGAAAACTGTGTTTCTAACTCTTGTTTCCTAGGATGTACAGATTAGCTGGGGTGCTAGAAACTGAAGTGTGCGGCACTGAAGAAATCTTAACGGTCCATGAGACCAGACTGCTGGGGCCTCTGGCTTGGGGTTTGGGTAAGATGTGGGGGAGGCTGGGGTAGCCTTCACATGGAATAACCTGGGGTAGCCTCTACATGCAGACCATGGAATTCACTTTGGAGGTTCATAGTTCTCTCCAGGAAAGTTTGGACTCCCTGATGGCTCATTCAGCAGGGGGTGGCTCTTTCCAGAGGCATCATTTCCAGACATTATTGAATTGACTTCTGCTCAGGTTCCTCTGTGTAGGTGAGTGTAACACATACAGCTGACTGGGAGTAGTGCTGTCACCTCCTAGAACACCCTGACACTGACTTGGGTAGGCTCTAGGGGGGCACTGTACTCTACCCTAGCTCTGATGCTCTTTCACCCTTGTTCTCTAAAAGAACCTTGTCCTGGCCCTGCAGGCATTATCAGAGTATCCTGGTGGTTCTTTTATTTAATGCCATGAGGCAGTGGGGCAACTTACACAAGTCATCTGCATATAGACACACATATTCCAGTGTGGTAGAAATAAACAAAAAAGACATCCCCTTGCAATAGCTTATAGACAGAAGTTTTATTAA
>NW_017731708.1:1330872-1332600 GCF_001890085.2 Hipposideros armiger
AGCAACAATAGCAACAATGATGACAAAACCTGATTCTAGACATTTCATAGTTATGTCAAGCCTAAATGGAAAATCCTAAAAGCTAGGAGAGAAAAAAATTAGAATACCTACAAAGAAAAAAAAAATAGAATAGAATCATATTGACACCATACTCAGCAGCAGCAGCATTGGATACAACAGAGTATTGGAGAATCATGTTCAAAAAGCTGAGAGGAAATAGTTTTGAGTCTCTAATATTACATTAGAGACTGCCACTCAAATATGAGGGTGGAGTAAAATATTTTCAGGTAAATGAGTCCTCAAAAAGCTTATTACTCATGGAGTTTTTTCATAAGAATCATGAGAGGATATACACCAGAAAAAAGAAAATGAATTCCAGGAAGAAACAGCTGGATACCTTAATTGTGTAATTTAAAAATTGATAATAAAAAGTAATATTTATTTCTAGGGAAGTAGTGTTTGATTTTTAAAATTGTAAACATAAAGTTAGATACAATTCGAATTATTTAATTTGCTTTAATTATACAATATGTCACAAGTCCATAAAGGACGAACTGAAGAAAATCAGAGAACCCTTTGACTAACCAGATTGTGGCCCTCAGGGGAGGCCTCACTTGTCCTGATGCAAGAGAAGGGAGAGGCAGGAGGCCAGAGGCTAGGACAGAAGCAAGACCTAATCTACTCCGAAGAAGTTACGAAAGCCAATGTACCACAGAATCCCTGACACAGAGCCACCTCTAACCTGTAATGTGGCTTCCTGAAGATCTGTATTTCCAATTTCTGTCAACAACTAGTTTTTTCTCTATGCCATTTTCAAGGAGTCTTCAAAGGTTAACAGGGTTTTTATAAGGGGAAAATTTGATAAACCAAATAAAATTGAGTATTAGCAGAATATTGAGATCCCAGAAAATGCTCTAACTTGCACTATAACTCTTTAACTTTCCTCTTTCCAAGTCAAGACATAAGGAGTTATGAATTATATAAGTTTGTTTCCCTTGGTATGGCCCCCCTACTATCTAGGAGGCAGGTAGTCCCAAGGGGAGAGGTCTTTATCTTGGCAACTCAGTGTAAAAGTGGAAGTTTGTTAACAGAGGTACCCTGTAATTACTAAGTCGGGAGAATGTTGTGTTTCCCTTTCATTAATGTCTTACTTGGCATCGTACCTTTGGTGGACATCTGTTGCTAGACCACCCAGCTCACCTCCATCTTCCTGGAAGCACTGCCC
The DNA here is from genome assembly GCF_001890085.2 of Hipposideros armiger. NCBI lineage: Eukaryota > Metazoa > Chordata > Mammalia > Chiroptera > Hipposideridae > Hipposideros > Hipposideros armiger. The sequence continues at coordinate 1,332,098 of NW_017731708.1, forward strand.
TACATCGTCCCCTTTTTCCGCAGCAGGAGCTGCCCTGGCCCTGTCTACCTGACCTCAATGATTGGCCGAATAACTCATACTCTGTGGGCCAAAATCCTTCTCCAGAACTTTCTGTTCACCCCTCAAATTGAGAGAGATAGGACCCTTTCTTTCTGGAAATCTGTGAGGATGTGATCTGGGTCATGACCATATCCCCAGTCCACAGAAGAAGAGAGTTTTCAGATAGAGGGAATGAAGCCAGAGAACCAGGAATAAAGGGAGAGAGATGAAGTCCTGGTGGAATCGGGCCCTGGCTACTGTGGCACTAGAGATACCCCACCCATGCTGGGTCTGGGTCAGTAAATTCACCCTTTGCCTAGCTAGTTCAATTTGACTTTCTGTCATTTGCAACCAGAAGAGTCCTGTCCAGTTCAGTGCCATCCCCTGAACAGGTGCACAGTAAAGGTCACTGGATCCAGAGGATAAGGCCAAAAATCAACTCAGCATGAGATCTGGCTCTGGAA
>NW_017731708.1:1335009-1343794 GCF_001890085.2 Hipposideros armiger
AGAGTCAACAAGGAATAAAAGTCAATACGAGAGGGATGAGAGTTATGTGGGCATTGGGATAGCAGTACAGGGGAAGCTGTCTTAATCTGCCTCTATTTAACTGGCCCCAGTTAAATTAATAGGCCCTCTTATTCCCCCTGCAAAACATATTGACTGAGGCCTTAAACATTCTGAAACGCTTTCAGCTCCTCACTAATGTGGCTGTGCACTTCTGCTGTCATCTGTTGGGGTTTTCGTGTTGTTACTGTTGACAAAGTTAATTGTGGTAATTTCCCAAATTTATTTATGCCAATCTTACCTGTTATTGTGATGAAATAATTTAAAAAATAATATATAATACAATACAATATGAATATGAAAATAAGCATAGTTGTTGCTTTTGAAAAGTAAATTGAATGCTTTGGAGAGATACAATAAAGCCTAGTCATTGAAACAAATCGCTACATAATAATCCTGATTCTTTAATAGTTCTCGAAAGTTTATGACTAAATGGTGGAATGTGCCTGCCATTCTCTCACCTTTCTACCGTAAATGCTATGTAAACGAGCCAATTTTGTTGCTCTGTTAAATGCCAAAACAGAATAAACATTGGCAGAGAACACACTGTCATTTTCTTACATAGAGGAGGACTGTCAATTGGAAAGACGTTGTCTTGGCCACCAGCTAGGAAAAGTAATAACCTCCAGAAATTCTATTATTTGTGTGCCAGTAGGGCCATATGACCACTGCAGGGCAAGTCTTTCAGCATCACCCACCACATACTTCATGTCAGTTCATTCATTCATCCAATTAATATTGATTGAGCCCCCATAGGGAGACTGGCAGAAAAACAATGCCTCTTATTGAACAAGCAGGAGAGAAAATTGCATGACTCACCTGACTCTATCAGTATGCTCCCAAGGAGGAATCCCGAAACAGGGTATAGCTTACGGTGGCTTCTCTCTTGTGATAAAGCGCATTTTGCTGGAAGGGTTACTAACCCAGGACTGGCTTCAGGGGGTTAGCATTGAATTATTTGTATCCAGTCAGACCTGTTCCTTGTGGAAGGATAGGCTCCATCTCAACACAATGTTGATTACACATGAGCTTACAGACCCCTGGGAGTGNATGGAATTAATTATAAAGAGTTATGGCAGAAAAGCAAGTGAATAACTGTCATAGAAACTCAGTGATGGCTTCATAGAGGAGGGTTGACTGACCTGGGCCATGAAAGATATACAAGAGTTTAATAGGTAGAGAAGTGGCAAAAGGGTTTTCTGGATTTATGAGGAAGTGTACAAAGGCATGGAGACCTTAAAGGAGCTGATATGTCTGAGACATAAATATTTCAGGATGCCAAGTGTGGGGCAGGCTCAGAGACAAGTGGGAAAGGAGTTTGGGTCGAGATAATTGCTTTCTATGCTAGGGGTACCACTGAAGATTTCTAAGCAAAGAGAGAAGCGTGCTGAGACTAGAATTTTAGTAATATCCCTGTAGCAGAAGAGGCATAAAGTGAAGCTGGGAGATCTTAAGGAAAACTGTCACAGTGGCTTGAAGGTGCTAGTTAAGGCAGTAGCAGGGCAGCTGGAGGAGGGAAGATAGAGTTTGAGATCTGCAGGAGTTAGAATGGAAAGATGTGAAGAAGCCTGGATATGAAGGGTGAAGGCAGAATTGATATTGACTAGTTTTCTGCTCTGGTAACTTAGAATAGGTCATGATGCCATTAACTAAGAAAGATGATAAGGGAAGAGGAGCTGGTTGAAAGGCAGAGAGGAAGAAGCTTAGGGTTTAAAAATTCTGTGTGGAAACACAAGAGCACAAGTGCTTTATTTAATAGCTACATATGGATATTATTAAGACATTTACATTTACCTTGATAGTTCCTTTGGCCAACATTTATTTTGAGTTCTTTTTCTAGTAATGAAGATAGATTTGCATTGACTTTTCTACACCCACTTGTCCTCCTCTTTTGTAATCACATCTGTGCAAAATCTGGACTGAAGACAAGGTTTGAAATTCAGAGAGAAAAAAAAAATCACCCATGAGGGATGGAACCCCAGCCATCAGGGGCTTTAGAGGTATCCTCTCACCATGAGTTAATTGACTATAGATAATATCACAAACAATGCATTCCTAGTGCCACTGGATTTTTAAAAAATGCTCATTCTGCTATTTCCACATCAAAGCTTGTAAGGAATAAGCTGTAAGTGGGTTTCGCACCATTTAAGAAGCTCCTGACATTTTCAAAGTTCCCCTGGGGTTTACAATGAGAGTCTATCTAGGGATACTGATCTCTAGGAAATGAGAGGAAAATTCCTTGCAAATTTTTGTCTAAATAAAATAACGAAAGGAGTACTTGATATTCAGGTTCTTCACAGAAATTGCATTTTTTAAAAAATAAAATAATAACAGAGGCTGCAGGTTGCTACTTGCTTTTTACTTGTGCTTTTGTGGCAATGTGCATGCTGAGTGGGGAATTTGAGGAAGGTTTGAGCATAATGAGCAGAAAATTGCGAGTGATCGATCTGTTATATACATTATCTCAGTGCCTAAGTGAAGAAGAAGGTGGTGAAATTACCCTTTGAATTCAAAACCATGCTAATTANCATTGTGAGTTCCTGGCTTATCAGCACCATGGACAGCTGCTCGGCATCCAGGTCCTTTCAAAAGATTCTATAGTAAAATATTGCAGTCTTCTGTTCCTGTGCATTTTAAGTATAATGTGGCTATTATAATAATTATTTAACCATTTCTGTATAATTCATCATCCAGAACATTTATTACCTCTATATGCTTAATTAAGAACGGCAAAATGTGCATAAAAAATGGCATTAGAATTTAACATCCTAAACAGAACATCTTCTGTGTTTGCGCGCGTGTGTGTGTATGTGTGTGTGTATGTGTTTGTGTGTGTGTGTGTGAAATAGTAAAATTTACACATCCTACAGGACATTATGTTATATTTTCACTAGTACACTATTTGTGTTTACTGACCATGGTTGCCTTAAATGAATCATCAAATATTAAAGTTCAAACAAATAGTTGGATATACAAATCAAATGCCAAGGAAATTCTCTGGTCTAAGTATACCAATAAATATAAATGTTCTCAGCATCATCTCATTGGATGACAGTTATTATAATTTAGGTAACTTCTCTACAGTAAGATTATCAAATAAAGCCACTTAAAAAGAGAGTCCAACCTCCCAAAGTAGAAAGGGCTGTTTATGAAGAAACTCAGGAGATAAATGCAAGGTAACATGTTTTCTTCATTTTGAATTGGTGCGGGGGCATCCTTCATTATTTATAAGTGGAAAAGTAAACTTTCATGCTGGAATTTTGATAAATGGTAAGAATTAATGAAGAGAAAGCTTGTGAATACCAAGCAAGAATGTCATTCATTTCTAAAAGGAATGCTTTTCTGAACAGCCCATGCTATGGTCTGACTTTTGTAATTGGCTATGATGTGGTTTACACAAAGAAGAATTTATATTTGTAACTTTTAGAATTTTTCACCTAAATGAAGGTACATATGCATATGAATTCTTGCTAAAAAGTAAAACAAATAAATCAGTTAATGCAAAAGAAGGGAAGGAAAGTAAAGGAAAGGAAAGGAAAGGAAAGATCTTACCTTCTGCTGTAGAGAAAACTCAGCAAAATGAATGAAATTTAGTTTCTAATTTCTGCAGTGCCACCTAATTTCATGTGCATTATGTGTACAACAAAATAATTTTAAGTGCCACCATGTGCCAGGCACTGTGCAGGGCAGTGCAATAATCGTATATGACCTGCAATTCCTTTTTCATCCCTGAAATCTCTGTTTCTTTCATGTAATAGTTGCTTTAATAGAGTAGAAAACTGACCATTTTCAAGGCTGGTGATGCCCCAGCAGACTATCAGTTTCCCAGAGAGGGTCTCCAATCGTCCTATAACCTAGAAGGTCAATCTGACCATGAATCAGCTGTGGGATTGGGCATTATGGTGTTATGACTGTGCCTGTGCACTTGAGTCTTCCTGCAGTTAGTGCCGGGGAGGTCTTGTGGCAGTAGCTAAGAATAGAAATTAAAGAGGACCTAATGTTTCAGCAGTTCAGAGTTCAGAAATGTTATCCACTGACCCATGACNCTCTTTCTGACACAAGAAAATGAGAATGCCATTTCTGAGGCCCCTGTGATTAGTTCTGGCCAGTGAGTTGTGAGTGGGAGTAACACAGGTCACTTCTGGGCTAAGCAGTGAATTGCTGGTATGAGATCTTCCAGAGCTCTTTTCCCCTGGCACGGTGCTTGACAACATTTGATACAGGGCTTCTCTCTCAGCCTAGACCCTGGGAGGGGGAGATAAGCCCACAATACAGCTCCTAGCCCATCCATGGTGGGTATATACAGAAGAAAGAATTAAACATTATAACAAGAACTATGATTTGGAGGTTGCTTGTTATGGAAGCATACCTTAGCCTATCCTGATTGATACAGGGGTTTTGAATAGCCTAACTACACATTTGATCCCCATTCTGAAAATTAGGGTTGGGTCTATTTGATTCAGATAGACAAGCCTAGGTACCTGATTCTGATGGATAACCCTAGGAACCTGACTTACAAAATGATACCTGTAAAGGGCATATTTCAGTGTAGGGGTAGCTACCCTTTCTACTCCAAAGTAGTATCCTTCATGTTCAATGACCAGTTCCCCCGAATGAAGTACCCAATGATTGACACAAAGCGCTCACAAAGGTAGGAGAAGTAGAGAGCTTTATAAGAAATAAAATTCCAGAGGGAACATAAGCTCCATCTGGGAGGGAACATTGCCCCTCCTGCATCTACCATGGAGTTGGATTACCTCCATTCATGTCTCTTATTTAACCTGCCACATCTTTACCAGAAGAGTGTCATAACAAAGATGATTCCTAGGAAGGTTGAAAATCCATCATAACCCATTAACATGTTAGCAAGACTTGTGTATTAACTAGAAATCCACACAGCATAGAGGGAATAAGATGTTTTATAAATAAATCTTAAGGCAAAAGAGAGCCCAGAGGTCCAAAGCACCAGGTGACTGCTCAAATGAACTGATACCATGCTGTGAACAATAGCACAGGAGCGTGGGGATGCAGGAAAAACCGATTTTGCCAACTTCATGATTTCATCCTGGAGAAGAACCAGTTTTAACACTGATTCCAAATGAGATTTTTCTTGAGAAAGAATCTCCACAATTGAAGATGTATATCAGTAATATAAAGGGTAAAACAGTTTTCTGTTAAGATCTCTGAGTCTCTGTAAATAAATGTATATCTTTTTAGTCTACTAGGTAAAAATTTGCCTACTTATTGATTGGTGCCAAATCTATAGCATTTATTCCAGTTTTTAGAAAATTTCTGTTAAAATGTATAGCTTTAGGCTTGCCTATGGAGCCTCCTCACATTTCAGCAAACAGTGTCTTGTCAGAATGCCTTGATATCTGCATGATTCAAACTACTATTACAGGTCAGGCTATGGCTAGCAATCATGTGAAGAATTGGAGAATATCAATAAAAACAAAGTATCTATGAAGAAGACATTCATCACAAGAAAAAGGTATGGGATAAAACATGACAACACATTTTACTAACTAGAAAAATATGTAGAGAGAGGTCCCCTCTGTCCTCCCCATGCTCAATGCTCACTATATCTGCTAGCAGGGATCTTTGAAAGAGCTGGCCATTGCAACAAGTAATTTATGCAGCTCTTGTAACACCCAGACGCTAACGCAAATTCCCTACTTAAGAATGCTGACCTTCACAGCACCAAATCAGGGCCCAGCAACCAGAAATTTCCCTTCAATCTTGCATGGAGAAGTCACATTTTAAAGCCTGTCATCCTGCATAGGGAACTATCATTTAACTGTCATTAATATAGCTTTCAGAATTTGAATTGAATAACATATAAAATACTTCTTAGCAGCAGATAATTGTAGCTTATAATTTGTTTCCTCTGAATGTTCCACTACAAGACACCGAGTCTTCACATTGGTCTTGACTGTGAGTGCTCAATTTTGAGGGATTGGTCAAGAAATAAGGTTTTATAAATAAACAAAGGTTAAATAAATAAAAGTCCAACAAAGGTTGAAATCTTTTACCTAAATGACATTGAGTTTTGAAAAAAAAAAGGTATTGCATTTATTTTTAACTGCCTTTAGTGTATTAGTTTGCTAGGGCTTCCATAGCAAAATACCACAGGCTGCATGGCTTAAACAACAAAAAAGGTGTCAGCAGTATAATAATACTTCATGTGACCAGGAGTCATCAACAAAGCTTTTAGAGGTTCCAGTGAAGAGAGAGTTTCCTCCTGGAGAAGAAAAGGAGGAGAAATCAGAGCCATGTGAGGAAGATGTTTAGCCACAGTAGAGAGACATGAGTAAATGTGGAATATGTGAAGAGTGATAGTAGAAAGAAGTGCCTTTGGTGGAGAGAAAGTTCTGGGTTGAGGAACAGGATAGATGAATGGGGGTAAGAGTGGGTAGGCTGGAAGGTTTGGAGTTAATATCCATGTGAGAGTCATAGTGGGGCATTTTAGTTCTCTCAATATGTTTCCGAGTAATCTTTAGAATTTATTTTATGATATATGCTATAATGTACTTATAATTGTTTGATTTATTCAGTTTACTTTCAATGACTATCTCCTGGGTAACACCTTTCAAATTCTCATCTCCCTTCAGGTTACTAGGAATTACTCCACCTTGGCATCATACACATATTTCAGGAAAATTCACCTTGTCAAAATGCCATGAATAAAATATTTAATTACAATGAACTCCCAACTAATCAGGAGAACATGAAATAACCCCTGTGCAGAGGAAAACTTAATTGTTCATGGTTCTTCAAGGTGAGGGTACATGAAGAAGTATTCAAGCAATCAATTTATTTCAAGTCTACATTTATTTTGTACCCACTATATATTAAAGAAGTGTACCTGGTATTTCAAAATATATACTAGAAATATAAGAAATATATTTACCTTCATATGGTGATAGCATATTTATGCAAAGGAAAATAACTAAACAATATTGAACAGTTTAAATGACAAAGGGAAAAGTATAGTATTAAATGATATAAACGTTTATTAATAGAATAGATTAATGAAGTGAGGAATAATTAGGAGTATTGTCCTGAGAGTTGCTGATATTTGAGTGTACATTTAAAATGTGTAGCATTTGATTAGATGAAAAGAAACAGACAACTCCTTTTTGGCAGGGAAAAACATTATGAGTAGATTACAGAGGCAAGAATAAGCCAGGGTTGTTCTGGACAGTGTGAAAAATAGAGGGCAAGGTTACACNTCTAGGGATACTGATCTCTAGGAAATGAGAGGAAAATTCCTTGCAAATTTTTGTCTAAATAAAATAACGAAAGGAGTACTTGATATTCAGGTTCTTCACAGAAATTGCATTTTTTAAAAAATAAAATAATAACAGAGGCTGCAGGTTGCTACTTGCTTTTTACTTGTGCTTTTGTGGCAATGTGCATGCTGAGTGGGGAATTTGAGGAAGGTTTGAGCATAATGAGCAGAAAATTGCGAGTGATCGATCTGTTATATACATTATCTCAGTGCCTAAGTGAAGAAGAAGGTGGTGAAATTACCCTTTGAATTCAAAACCATGCTAATTATCAATCTAAATAAATTTTTCAGTGGTATGTTTTGTTTGCTTAATTATCCAAACTGGCTATCCAGTGACTCCAAATACATTATGAACTACACAGCCCCCTGCTTTGTTCTTGTTGAGAAGACAAGAGCTTCATCTTTTCTTTTAAACAATGGAGTGTTTTGATATGCTAACTTAATACTTAACTGTCAGGGAAAAGCCCATGAGTGTGTCTGTTGCTGTTCATCACTGTATATCTAGCACTTAGCACAGTGCCTGGAGTATGGTGGAGCCTCAGTAAAACTTTGTTGAATGAATGAATGGTAATTTGCTACTCCTGCTCTCTACACCTCTAATTGCTCCAAATATTACCAACAAGAAATATTAATTCACTGATTTTCTTCACATAGTATCTTAATAAGGTGATCATGTAATTTATAGTTCAAACCAAGACATTTTTGAGAATAAAAGGAAAGCTGTTAATAATTACATCAAGGCAACTGGCATAAACCAGGACCATCTTAGGCAAACTGGGACATATGGCCACCCTATACATAGAGGATTATGAAACACTGAAGGACCAGAGCACATATTTCTTGCATATATTTTATGTCTTCCCTTGACACCTTACTTGGCTTGATATAATTGACCTGCCCTTTGGAGCTGATTACTGAATGTTTCTTAAAGTCAATATTGTTTCTTTCTTTCTTTGTTTTTTTTTTTTGCCTTCCAATTTGAATTAGCATTAAAGTGGCAGAAAAAGAAAGCTCTATGAGGAGAGGTAAAGAGCCTTTGGGTGTACTATTCTAACCCCCAAACCTAACTATGTTTGACACATAGTTGGCTCAATAACTGCTTGCTTAAAAAAAAAAAGGAAGTTCTGTTTTCAAAATGGTAGAACGTAGAACTAGTAAACACTGCTTCCACACAAAATCCATACAGATGATTAAAAATACATATTAAAACATATATTGGCATAATAAAATTTGATGGGAACTGTTACTTGACAAAACAACTAAAGAAAGCTTAAGAAATGGAATGCACATGGTTTAAGATGAATTGGAAAATCACTTCTCAGTACATGTAGAAGACTAGCACCAAAAGAACTCTATTGCCAAAAGGGGTTAGACATAGAGGACAGAAAGGAGACGAGAGGCAATCAACAAGGGTATCAGAGTGGCAACAGCTAGACA
>NW_017731708.1:1349544-1351361 GCF_001890085.2 Hipposideros armiger
TCTATCTCAGGAGGGTGTTTTAAAGGCTGAGAGCCTATTCACATAATGCTTAGCACTTCTTTAAGAAAGGAATTAAGTAAATGAAAGATAAATTGACATAGAATTTGTAAATATTCTTGATAAATTTGGAAATTTGAAAATAATTCCCCTCTGTGTGCTATAAATTTCTTACTATGTAAAATGCAATGTCTTAAACAGACATTGAGACTGCATCCTACTTATCTTACATCATGTGGCTATGAGTTTTTATTCTGAGCAAACATTATTAGGATAGATGAAATTAGAATGGATGTTCCAACAACTCTGTGTGGTGTCTCAAGTTGGCTATTAGAGAAAAGTAAATTGAATTGTCCTAATGTTTCTTACTATTAATATTAATTTAAAATCCTCTTAGTGTTCTTTCTAAGTTTGGCATATGCCAGTCTACACAGGAATAAACTTATTCGTTAGAGCACTGAATTATTCTCAAACATGTATTTGGTGATGGGAGGGAGGAAAGAGTGGGGATACCCAGATACTAGATACTCCTAGCGATCGGCAATTCATGCTGGCCCTCTCATCTGCTTATTAACTGACTCATTCTGTGCAAGATGTTGCTTAAGAAAGAGAAATAGAGGAGTTGAGGAATCCTTCTAGCTCATTCCTGATTCAGTACCTCCAAAAGAGAGAACAAGAGGGAAGAGCATAGAAGCATGAGCATGGAAAATTAGGCTACTCTTTGTGCTAATGGGGCCTTGCATCTCTCTTGCCTTTACCCTCTCTCCTGGGTAGCATCAAGGTTACTATGGAATTGTGAGTTCCTGTATTCCTCCCTAGTCCCTCTTCTAGGTTCTTCCTTCATCTGGGGTGAGCTCACAGGCACTTGCTGTGGTAAGGAGGCTGCAAAGGGGGCTGGGAGGGCATATCTGTGCAACTCTCCTTCCGTGGAGCAGATCATTCCAGTAGGAGCAAGTGTGTCTGCAACATACACACAGAGGACACAGGACAGTTCATCAGGAAAAGTCTAGCTAGGCAGAATTTGGTTATAGGTAGCTTATTTTTAATGTAGCTGTGTCAGTCAGCAGTATTTGCAAATGAATAGAAATATATAAAGCTACCATATGGGAGAATGTGATAGATGCAAGGGACAGTGGTACGTGTGTTACACACACAATTGTCCACACAACAAACCCATGAGGTTGGCGTTATTTTTATGGCCACAAGGTAACTGAGGCCCAGAGAGTCTACATAAGGCCCGTGTGACTAAGAAAAGGAGAATCGTGATGAAAGGACAGGACTATTCAAGTTCAAAATCCACACTATTACCCTCTACCAAGGATTATACCTAAATGGGAAGGACTCTAAAAGCAATATTCACCCTTGAAAAGATGTTTCTAATCTAAAGCCATGAAGGTATTCATTAGGTTGAAACATATAAAACTAACAGTATTCAACTGCTTGACCTACAAAAATGGCAATTTCATATAGTTCAATAATATCTATTTATAACTTGTGCAGAAGATATTCACAGATGGGGACACACTGCAGAACAGATTCATATTAAGGAACCCTCCACATTTCCTATGACTCACAGATTTTTATTGTGTAAAATAAGGAAAATAACCAGAATAATAGAAATAAAGTTTGTATAATTAAGGCATAAATTTTCTATGCATTAAACATTAAAGTTTTACCATTTGGAGGTAAAAACTGGGAACTCTTTGTAATGAGTACATCAACGCTGATACAAGCTGCCAGTTTGACATAGACAGCCCAGAATACCAAAGCAGAACAATAAAATACAATGATCTAAACCAGGCCTAGGAGAGAGATGTGTT
>NW_017731708.1:1357461-1389570 GCF_001890085.2 Hipposideros armiger
AAGGCTAAGGTACAAAAAGGACAATATTTCTTTGCATTTTTTGTTTCATTATAAAATGCAATGCAAATCTAAGGCCTATACTTTTCACCATGGCTTGTGTACAATATGCAGTATAGGTGGAGAAAAAGTAATGGAATAATGAAATACTCTGATGAATCCATTCTACCTGTTTATCTGAGAGACTGAGAATAAATGTTTATAGAAATGTGTGTGTATCTGATGCATGTGTGTGTGTGAATGTGTGGTGTGTTTACAGTATATGTAAGTGGCTATGTGTGTATAAGTATGTGATGTGTGTAAATATGGGTATCTGCTGTGGTTGTGATATGTGTGCATGTGGTGTGCCTGGTACATGTGGCATGAGGTTATCTGTGTGTATCTTTGTATGAGTGGGGTTTGGTCTGCATGTGGGTAATGTGGTGTTGTGTGTGGGCATGTCTGATATGAGGCTCTGGAACTGATATTGTAATTGAACTCAAATGTCCTCCAGGAACAGAATTTCCAGGGGTCCTCATGTTTTATTCTGGTTCACATCTTGAAGTCCACTCATTTCCCATGTCCTTGGGCCTAAAGTTGTCTTGGTCCAACAACAGTAAACAGTCAACTCTAAATTAAACATAAAACATGTCTTACATAAAAGACATGTAAGAGTTAAGTACTAAAACTGTGGGACTAAAAGCTTTTCCAAGAGGCAATGCTGATTTTGTGCACACTTACAGATTTTTCTTAACTCTTCCTGTAAAATATCCTAAACTTTTATCACCTTCAAACTATAGGAGATTTAAAATATTTCATTAATTCATGCACGATGAAAGGTAATTGAGAGAATTTAGCAGACATTTGTTTAAATCATGTATTTTTCAAATTTCTACCAAATAAACATTAAAATGATATATAGCTCTAACTCTTCTAATTAATCATTAGTTTTTATTCTTATTCTCTGATTTGTTTTCTGGAGCAAATAACTATTGGTTGATAATATGATAGCATAAAGTAGTAAAATCATGTACTTAACACTTCCAACTCCATAGAAGATTAAAGTTCTTCTTTGATAGTAATGATTGCCTCTTTTATTTAAAAAGTTGTAGCTCTATAAATTATGCCAGTCTGATCTCAAGTGGTATGGTATCTTATTCAGCTTTCATGCAACAGTAAACACCAAATTGAGGTAGAAAGCACAAGCACAGAGTTTTGTTTTTATTAGAGATTTTAAAGGGCATTATAGAAAACATTCAGTAGAAAATGTTATTTAGACTGTGCTTTTGTTTGAAACATTAGGAAAACTAAATGAGTCCATTTCACTGAGTTAGCCATTGCATAACTGGTGGCTTTATCCTTACTATATTTCAGCATCTAAGATCATACTGGTAACATCATACCAGTGACTGATATATTTCCAAAATCCCTGCAGCCTCAAGCAAGGTCAGAGAATGTCCTCAAAATAGACCAGTGAAATTATTACCAGCCTAGGATTTCCTTTCCGTTATTGCAAGACACATACACATTAATACAGATTCATTAGAAAATTGGATATTTTCTATGTGGAGTTGTCAAGAGGAGAGATCAAAAGATCATATTCCTCAGTTTTGATGCATTGCTGATTTCCGGCTTATTGTGTGTGCAAGTGTGCACACATGCATACACACACATGCATCTGTGTTTGTTGTACTATTTCACCCTTATTTTTTGTTCTGTTTCTATCAATTACTACTTGAGGTCCAAACCCAGTTTCCAAAGCAAAAATGTTTTTTGTATCTTTTATATACAAATTGATAACCTTTAATAAACTCAATAAGTGCATTTCTGTTCTCATATTTAAACAACTGACTAAAGGGCTAGAACAACACAAAAGGGCCTGATAACCTATGGTGTGTTCCATAAAGCTAACATCCTGGCTGGTGAATGGCAAAAGCATTAGCAAGTTCCATCAATGAGACAAAATGTTCATTATTTATGCCTGGTAGGCATAGATAAAGAATGTAGGCCATTGGAAAAAAACTAAGTTTATATTTTCTTCACACTGGGCAGCCTAGGAAGTACATCTTCCCACTTTCCTGTCTCCCCATCACTGTTCCTCAATTTTTCCTTCAAAATAAAAATCTAATGATACTCATGGAACTGTTGGGAAGGTGGTCACAAATTCCAAGCCACCACTGTAGTGATTTGATGGTAAACTAATGACACTGGCTGCTAAACATATTTCACTCAAGGCCCTCTCCTGCCTATACACATTTTATAATTTCCATGTGTCCATACTGAGAGATGTTTTTTTGATATTTTTAGTGCCTGGGGATCTAAAGTGTTTTGGAGATTATAATGTGATCATTGGTTGACTGTTAAAAACAACCAATTCTTCCTCTCCCTACTCCCTTGTAGTTCCCCCTAAACTATGTGCACACACTCCGTTCTTTCCCTAAAGAGCACACATGGCAAAGCCAGACCAGCTATCCACCAAATTCATTTTCCTGTTTTCTTGGGCTCATAGCTGGACTGTACTTCTCTGCCTCCCATATAGCTAAATAGATTGACTAACTTCTGGCCAAGTGAATGTGGGGGAAAATGACACACACTGCTACCGGGCGTGACACATAAACACCTTCAGCATGATCCTTCACTCTCTCTTTTTCCCCATCTGTGAATTGTATGTTGACACAAGGTCCATCTAGGAATCCATGTGTTGAAAATGACAAAGCATTTGTCAATCTGGGTCTCTGAATGACAGTGTGGAACAGAGACTCCTTTATATGTCAGATTATACTTCATGTAAGCAAGAAATAATTGTCTATTGTGTTAAGCCATTGAGATAGCAGGGTTCATTGTTACAGCAGAGAATATTACCTTAACCTATACAACAGACCAAGCTCAAATGAAACTAACGGTTTACCTAGTGCTTGGTGTACAGAAGATGCTTAGTAAATTAAAGCTGCTATTATATAAATATTGAAAACTATTTTACCTATCTTGCTTGTATAGCCTCTATAAGATTGTAACGTTATAATAGTAGGAGACAGAGGCATGCGGCTACATGGGGTTTTGCTTCGCTGTTATCCATGGAGGTTTCAGAATTCATTATTCCTGCTGGAAAATAAGTACAAATGGACATGGCCAGGGGTAATACCCAGCCCCTTCATGGTGCACTTCATATAGTAAAATAATGATTGCTTCTTTACTGCTCTGATGAAAATGCTAATAAATGCCTCCACTGTGCCCCTCATTTGCCTGTCATTAGGTTGTGATGTGGTAATTCTGCAATGCACCGTAGAAAAGCCAGAATGGCTATGGGACCAAGGTGAGGCTAGGAGGTACTTTGAAAGCAAGGGCTTTAGGTATGGAAAAATAATTTTACATTAGTAGCAGGAAAGAACTGTTATGGTTGACATTTAAATCACGTCTAATATAAGGACCCAGCATACAAAATAGTACATAAAGTAATAATTGAGAAAATGTCAAAATTTGCAGCTTGTTTTCACTTGGGCATGACATTTTGTCAAAAAACTGCAGTACCTCTTTGAGGTTTGACTGTGTTGGATCTCTAACCTAAATTCACAAAGTGAACATTTGGTGTTATGTTTCCATTCTTTTCTTTTTTTTTTTTTAAAGATTGTTTTATTAGGGAATTGGGGGGATGGGAACAGTGCTGGGGAGTTGGGGGAAGGGAAACAGACAAGTTGCTGTCATTTTGTTCTTCAGTCTAGTTGTGGAGGACGTTGCTTCACTGGCCCACGTTGGCACCATCATTGCACTTTTCCCGGGTGAGGCACATCAGTCGCCGGCTTCTGGACGGCCGCTCACAGCGGCTGCTGGCCGCTCACGCTGGCTGCTGGCTACACACGGTAGCCCATGGCAACCCACTGCCACAGGGACTGCAGCCTAGCCGTCGCCGGCGACTCACAGCAGCCCAGCTCCAGGTTGAGCTGTTGTTCAGCATCTTAGCTGTGGAGGGCAGTGTCACTGGCCCTCATATGTGGGATCCGAACTGGGGCCCTCTGGCGTCCCAAGCCAGTTCTTAACCATCGCGCCACTCAGCCAGCCCATGTTTTCATTCTTTTCAATCTATTACATTGGAAACATAATATAGAGTAGCCATTGTTGTCTCAAAATACCATCACTGCATGTTTAAATAGTGGTACAGTAGTCCCCCTTTATCCGTGGGGGGTATGTTCCAAGACCCCCAGTAGATGCTGAAATCTCAGATAGTACCAAACCCTATATATACTATGTTTTTTCCTACACACACACACACACACACACACACACACACACACACATTACGGCTTCTCTTTGGCTTATCTAAATTGCCAGCATCACTATTCTTGCACTTGGGGCTGTTATTAAGTAAAATAAGAGTTACTTGAACACAAGCTCTATAATACCGAGATATTCTATCTGATAACCAAGATGGCTACTAACTGACTAACAAGAGAGTAGCATATACAGTGTGGATATGCTGGGCAAAGGAATCATTCAGGTACTGGGCAGAATGGAGATTTCACCGCACCACTCAGAATGGTGTGCAATTTAAACCTTATGAATTGTTCATTTCTGGGATTTTCTATTTAATATTTTCAGACTGTAGTTGGCCACAGATAATTCAAATTGCAGAAAGCAAAACTATGGATAAGGGCAGACTGCAGTATTAAACAATAGTCTTTTAAACAGAAGTTTTAAGTGCATTGACCTCTTGGATGGGAAAATTATTTTGGACAAGCTAAGATTTTTTTTAACAAAACAATTAGCAAGCAAAGTCCACAATTTGGCCGTAAGAGGCCATTATTTACCATTTCTTGACATATGATTGATTCCCCAATAGAAAATGCTATGCCATTGTTTGAATGTGTTAGAATGAACTGTATTACATTTTTGTAGTGTAAATTTTTCATTGATGTGTAACACACATACAAAGAAGTACACAGATCAGAAATATGCAGCTCAATGAATTTTGCAAAGCCAATCCACCACTGTAACTCGTATTCAGATTGAAATATAGGACATTATCAGCATCCCAAAAGCTTAGACCTCCTTCCAGTCAATAACTCCTTTGTCCTAGGATAACAACTACCCTGGCCTCTAACACCACTGCCGCTTTTGTTTCTTTCTGAACTTTGTGTAAATGGTATCATAGAGTAGCTTAAATATATATTGACAGTTTTCCAAAGTGGTTGTACTGAATTATACTCCTGTCAGCCAACTATGAGAGTTCCAGTTACTGCCATCCTCATCAAGAGTTGACAAAGTTCATGTATTACCTTTATAATAACAACAATAACATTATTATTATTGTTATAAAAGTAATGTATGAACATTCGGTTAATAATTAATTATAAGACCATTTCATTTCAGAGGAAAAAATATGAGGCCTAGACCATTTACAAGAAAGAAATAAGAAAAATCATACACAAGACCCCCATTTTATTTGAATTTTAAAAACTTTTATTATAAATATGTATATACATACAGAAAATTAAAGAAAATCACCTATGTTTAATCATAGTTAACATTCTGCCACTGTGCTCCAACTTTTTTGCTGAAATATAAATTACAAACGTCAAGACATTTCAACCTAAATATTTTAGTACACATCTCTAAAAAGTAAAAATATTTTCCTACAGAAACACAATACTATTATGACATCTAACAAAATTTACAATAATTCCCTTATAACATCTAATATATAATCTCTATTCAAATCTCCCTAACTTATCCAAAAAATATCTTTGACAGTTGGTTTATTTAAGCCAGGATTTACTCAAGGACCACACATTCCATTTGGTTGTTCTGTTTCTAAAGTTCCTTTATCTGAGTCCTTACCCTACCAACCCCACCACTCTTTTTAAATGCTATTGACATGTTGAGTAAACAAAGCCGTTGGTCCTGTAGGATATCCCACCTTCAGAATTTATCTGACTCTTTCCTTAGAGTCATTTAACTTGTTCTTCTATTCCAGGTATTCCTTGTAAGCTGAAAGTTAGATCAAGAATGCCTTGTGGAGGGACGGTGGCCTTCACATTGTGTTACTCTAGGAGGTAAACACCATCTGGTGTCTAACCATTAGCAATGCTGAGGCTGATCACTGGGTTAAGATGGTGACCCATAGATCTTTTCATTGTAAAATTACATATTTATCCTTCTAATCTTCAATTAATCTGTAGGATGGCTCCAACTATTTTTATAGTAACAACAGAAAATTATTTTAAAGGAATATTAGGATATAAGCTGTGCCTTGGCAAAATTGTCAGGGAAGATTTATCTACAGCATATACTTTCCCAACTTCCATCTCTTTAACCCTTTCTTTTCCTGTTCCCCAAGACATCCTATACCTCCTCCTTCCTTTCTAGGTTTATAATGATGCTAGACAGAAGATAACTACTGAATAGGAAAAGTATACTGGAAGAATTCTGGCTCTACCTCCTATATACAACCTCCACAGGTTGGAAAAAGGATATGAATATCCTTTTGCATTTATTACCTGCACGGTTGTCTTCATTCTCAATATACTTTACAAACATTGACCGTTGGAGCAATCACTATCTCCACCTGTGACAATGTTCCTAAAAACAATTTATTTTATAAATGTGGAATAAGCTGTTACCTATTAAAAATAGTTATTTTCATTAGTCCTATAAGAATATCACCATCTGATGGGACTAATAATAATACAAGGCATAATAACATCAAGATGTTTGGTTGGGGTTTTTTTATAGTGTTTCAATAGTTTGGAAGAAGCCATGATAAAGAGGCAAAATTCTGATTCTGCCAATTACATGTACTGCACAATTACTCAGCGAATATTTGTCTCTTCAATGCCCTGTGTCAATTCCTGATGTTGTTTTATTGTCCCATGACACATATTACTGGGTCTCAAGGGTGGGGAAACGCTAGAAGAATATTAAGCCCAGAATATGAAAGATGGACAGTCACCGTGTGCTGAGCAGCCTGGAAATAATTGTTTAATATCAATTTATTAGATGATTGCTGAGCCAAAAGGACATAATATCCATTATGTAAATGTTCAGTCATGGACACTGTGCCCCAACACTTATTAACTCCAAGCTGAATACTGAATGGCGTGCACCCAAAACTAAACACATTCAAGTAGACAAGTACTTTGTCATGAAAAAGCAAGGCCATCCAGTAAGAAGTACATTGTGTCCTACAAATGAGAGAGTGCTTTTTTCTTGAACAATATTAAAGGCTCAAGCCAGAGAAATTGGGCCCTGGGAGAAGGAGCAAATAATGTAGTGGGAAAGGAAGAGCATTTCATTGCTACACATTAGTTCACATTTTGTCCTCCTTCTATTTGAACAAATGTCTTAAAGATGCAGTGCAATTCTGTGTGCAGAGGGCTGGGGTTCTACTTTGAAAGTTTTTCAAGTGTTCAGAAAAGGAATTGTCCTCTTTGTATTGTTATGCATGACAGTAGGTGACTTGTATAATTCATTGGTTTATCTGCTCACCTTAGCATTTTCAACAATGAATGTGAGACTTAGTGGTGCCGCTTTTGTGTGGCCTTGAGTTTTATACAGTTGACCTGACAACCTTTTATATATAGTAGCTCACAGAGAAAAAGATATTTTTCCATTTTGTGAGTTTCCCTGTGCCTCTGAGGGAGTCCCTGTGACATAGAATTGCCTTCACTGCTTCAAAAACCTGTTCACCCTTTAAATAACCAGTGTGGGAAGGACTTTTTGACCCCATTTTCCATTTCTGAGGCTTTTCGTTTTTTTCAGGTCCTATCACAGTGTTTAGCATGGAACAGAGGTCTGTGAAATGACTGTTGAATGAATACATGAGAAAATGAATTGTTGTATCCTGTCAATAAGGGTGTGTGTTCTGAAGTATTGAAGCTTAGACGGTGAGACTGTAAACAAGTTGGCCAGTTTAATCATTTTCTGAGCAATTGAAACTATTTAATTCTTTTGATGATAGCTTTCTGTGGTAGTGGGGGCAGTATGTATGAGTAGAATGCCCTAAGGGATCTGTCTTTACAATTATGTTCTTTTTCTCTTATAAGGAACCACTGCACACCTGTGAAGCTCATATGTGCAACATGTATTTTCAGAAAACATGCAGCAACATGTAACCTAGCCGGAAAGAGCAGATGTGAGGATTTTTATTGGTGAAAGAGTTGATTAGCAGACATAGCAGCTCACTTTATGACTTTTCCTTGTTTCTCACATCTTTTCTGGGGAGGAGACTCCTGCCCCTAAAATACAGTCCTGGGCACTTGCTTCTTTATCCCTTCAAGGCAAATTACTTTTAGTCTGCAGTCAAACTCCTGTGGCACGATGTCCTATCTCCTAGAAAAAGACTCTCTCCTGTGGCTTTCAGCTGGATCGCTCCATGACTGGCTGCCTCTTTCTGGTTTTGCTGAGAGCCATTCCAATCATCCGCTATTGTCCAGCTCAGCCTTCTCGGTCCTCGACAACTCTCATCTTTCTAGATGATGAATTGGCCAGGATCGGAGATAATGACCCTTTCAAGAAGAATCTAAGTTGTCACTGTCTACCTTATGGGGGATGTAATTCTACCTGCCATGCATAAACCTCAGCACCCCACTCACTGTGCTACTCCTCCTGATTGTGTTCACTGGACTCTGGCACCCACTGCTGGGTTGGCCATGCCTCGGTCAATGAGACTCCAGGGGCTCCACAGTGAAAAGTGTGCTTATCTCCTCAGGCCCATTTTGATCCTACCAGTCAATCAGCATAGCAGGGAAGTTAGATTATGTGTTAGGTTGGTCCTTCAAATCTTGCATGTGACTATAATAAAACCACCACTCTCTGGAGACCAGCTTTCCAAAAGCAGCCAGAAGCAGAGAAGAAATAGTTCCATTGAATAAAAGCCAAAGCATTGATGTTTAGTCAATTCAATGGTTAAATCTCAATGATTTACAAAACTCGCATATCTAGAATGACTTGATAAAGAGATCAGGGAGGCAGGTGGGGAGATAGAGGATAGTTTTTGTAGGAAATCAATTAATTTTAAAATGAAATGTACACAGCAATCAGACAAGAAAAAGAAATAAAAGGCATCCAAATTGGTAAGGAAGGAGGAAGTAAAATTGTCATTATATGCAGATGACATGATACTATATATAGAGAACCCCAAAGACTCCATCAAAAAACTATTGGAACTGATAGATGAATTCAGTAATGTAGCAGGATACAAAATCAATATTCAGAAATCAGTTGCATTTGTATATACCAATAATAAACTATCAGAAGCAGAAATTAAGAAAACAGTTCCATTTACAATTGCTTCAAGAACTATAAAATACTTAGGAATAAATTTAACCAAAGAAGTAAAAGACCTGTACTCAGAAAATTATAAGACACTGAAGAAAGAAATAAAAGAAGATACCAACAAATGGAAAAACCTACCATGCTCATGGATAAGAAGAATTAATATAGTTAAAATGTCCATACTGCCTAAAGTAATACATAGATTCAATGCAATTCCTATCAAACTACCAAGGGCGCTTTTCACAGAAATAGAAAATATAATCTTAAAATTTATATGGAACCAAAAAGACCCCAAATAGCCACGGCAATCCTGAGAAATAAGAAAAAAGTCAGGGGCATCACGCTACCAGACATTAAAATGTACTACAAGGCTACAGTAATCAAAACAGTATGATACTGGCATAAAAACAGGTACATAGATCAATGGAACAGAATAGAGAGCCCAGAATTAAATCCAGGCATATACGGGCAGTTAGTCTATGACAATGGAAGCAAGAATTTACATTGGGATAAAGATAGTCTATTTAATAAATGGTGCTGGGAAATTGGACTGACACATGCAAAAAAATGTAACTGGACCACCTTCTTACACCATATACAAGAACAAATTCAAAGTGGATTAAAGACTTAAATGTAAGACCTGAAACCATAAAACTCCTAGAAGAAAATATAGGGTCTAAATTTGCAGACATTACCTTGAGCAATATTTTTACTGATACATCCCCGTGGGCAAGGGAAGCAAAAGAAAAAATGAACATACGGGATTACATCAAACTTAAAAGTTTATTCACAACAAAGGAAATCATCAACAAAACAAAAAGGAAGCCTACTGAATGGGAGAAGATATTTGCCAACGAGATATCTGATAAGGGGTTAATATCCAAAATTTATAAAACACTCATGCAACTCAACACCAAAAAAACAACCCAATTAAAAAATGGGCAGAGGATATGAAGAGACATTTCCCCAAAGAGGACATACAGATGGCCAACAGGCATATGAAAAAATGTTCGACCTCACTAGTCATTAGGGAAATGCAAATAAAAACCACAATGAGATACCACCTCACCCCAGTCAGAATGGCTATCATCAATAAATCAACAAACAACAAATGCTGGCAAGGTTGTGGGGAAAAGGGAACCCTGGTGCACTGCTGGTGGGACTGCAGACTGGGGCAGCCACTATGGAAATCAGTATGGAGGTATCTCAAAAAACTGGTAATGGAACTACCTTATGACCCAGCAATTCCACTCTTAGGTATTTATCCAGTAAAACCCAAGACATTAATTCGAAAAAATATATGCACCCTTATGTTCATTGTGGCGCTATTCACAACAACTAAGACTTGGAAACAACCGAAATGCCCATCGGTAGACGACTGGATTAAGAAACTATGGTACATTTACACAAGGGAGTATTACTCAGCTATAAAGAAGAAGGAAATCGTTCCATTTGCAACGATATGGATGGACCTAGAGAACATTATGCTAAGTGAAATAAGTCAGTCAGAGAAAGACATACCATATGATCTCAATTATATGTGGAATCTAAAAAACTGAATAAATGAGAAATGTAAAGAGAAAGTCTCAGAGACACAAAGGAAAAACTGAGGGTTGCTAGATGGGAGGGGGTGGGGATGAAGGAAAAGGGGAAGGGATGAGACAATACAAATTGGTAACTACAATATGGCCTCAGGGATAGAAAAGACAGTCTGGGGAATATAATCAATAATGTTGTAAATATTTTTTAGGGGGCCAGATGGACTCACGTCTTGTTAGGGAGACCACTTCATAGATGGTGTAAAGGCCTGACCACCACACTGTATTTCTGAAGCTGATGTTGAATAATATTGCATGTCAACTATAATTATATATACACATAGTCACGGGATGTGGAGTAGAGTGTGGGAATGGAGTCAATGGAATTGTAATAGAAAAGTATGATATCGGTGGGGGGTGGAAGGGCAGTGGATGGGGGTAAGAGGATTGTTACTTTGTGAGGGGTGAAAAGGATAAGTATTGCATTGTTCTGTACACCTGAAACTAATAATAAAAAAAGAAAAGAAATAAAATAATAAATAAAATGAAATGTATATTGTATTATACTTGGAGACCTGAGTTTAAATAAAATTGCAGTTGGGTGAATTTAAGAATTTTTTTTGTTTTACACATATTTTCTTGACCCAAACAAACAAGTAAACACGAACACCAATTAAAAAATCTGATTTACATTATTAGTTAAAATATATCCCTTTTATCTATAGTTTGCCTTATAACTAACCTTTTCTGTTATAATTTTGGTTATAATTTAAATTTGTAAAATTTTATTTAAAGTTATTCCTTCTATATTTTAAATAAGAAAAATAATTTTATTTTGTATATTAGGTGATGTGGTATTTAATGCATAAAATTATATAACTATTTTTTAAAGGCTAGAATCTCTCAGTTTAAAATTAACATTCACAGTTATATGTAAAAGTTTAACACATTTGTTCACAACTAACATAATTATTTTTAACTTAATTTAATTTAAACTTCTGGTCTTGGCTATTTCATTTTTTTTATTAGATACTTTAAAGGTTGGATTATTTTCAATTACTTTGGTAAGTCTACTAAGAACTTTGAAACGAGTTTTAATACTTAGATAAGTTTATTTTCCAACAGGTGACATTTTAAATCTTTCTGTCTTCAAACATGGAGTAAACTGGCTTGATATAAGGTGCTCAAATTGCAAATTGATTTATTAAGTAAGAAATTAACATTTACTACATATCTATTAAAGTAAGCTTAAAAATATGTAAGGCAATTATTTTTTAATTATTATAAATTGAATGAAAATATGTAGACTCATGCCTAGAAACATATCCTTGTAATAATGTTTTCCCTACGACATAAAGTAGGTAAAGAAAAATAAGGATACTTGTATTGCCCTAATAAACTAATATGTCTGAATTTTAATTTTGATTTAGGATGGGGAGAAAGTTTGAAGTTCTCTCAAGATTTGAATACATTTATTTTACATTTCTGTAAAATATTAGTTTAATGCTTTATAACTGATTTACAATTTTTAGTACGCTGAAAGCATAGTATGCCATGAAATACCCCTATTTTAGTTTACATATGATTGACTTTTTACATTTCTGACACATAGACTATTTGCAAAGCAGTGGCATTGTTATATTTCATTTTCTTATGTTTTTATGATGAAAAGGCAATGATCGTTGTGTTCTCAATTTTCCATTACCAGACAGGTAATTTTATTCCTGTGTTCAAGCATTATGTCCCTTCCTGAGGTGTTGAAAAACTGTCATATACATGCATTTCATTCTCACTAGGTCTGGCTTTTGGAAATATACTGTAAGTACAGCCATTATCAAATGCAGAATTAACTCCCTATAGAAACAGATTGAAATCCGAGACAAGTGAAAGAAAGACCTACTGTATGGAAATTAACATAGCCTCTGAAAAACTCAACAATGAAACAGCTCAAATTACACACCCAGGCAGAAACACCACAAATGGCTCCTTGCTCACAAAGAAAAATCAATCCAAGGAGATATACTGATTCACATAGCTGATATGGCTGAAAAAACGGGCATGGGGAGAGCATAGCTTTCAAGATACAAAAAGACAGGTGAAGAATTACATTTGTACTAGGAGACGCATAACGGAGAAAGAGCTCTTCAGAATGAGTGCCATATGAAAGGGACGTGTTTCTGGAGCGAGAGCAAGGACAGCTCTGCCACTGTCCCAGCCTGAGAGTTGCTCCAAGAAGCCTCTGATGAAATGACGCTTTAAGAGGGATTCATTAAGTTTCGTAATGGGCACCCAGAGGTGATCATAAACTTGCAAAGAAAGTCTGTCACTTACTGCTGTCTTATTACAGTCTCTACACTGTTAGTTATGCAATTTCCTATTCCTCTAACAGATTGAAAAAGCACACTTTGATGTACCTTTTATTGATTTCACTGGCTTTTAAATTGTCTGAACTGTGGAGGCCCACTATAATGCATTAGCTTGTTCATTACAATTCTTGTCTATTCACAGATTCTGGAGAATGAATGAAATAGCCTAGAAATGGAAATATATAAGATTGTTAAATTACCCATGAGGGCAGTTTACCTGAGTCAGTAAATATACAGGGATATACAAGCAGTGTGCTTTTATAGGGAAAGGTGAAGCCGGGTAAATCCCCAGCGTTTTTTGAAGGCACACATCACCACTATATTTCTAACAATCCTGAACAGCATATAATGGCATTTATCACACTGTACATCATTCCTATTTTTTTAGTTTGCTTTTTCCTTCTCTCCTTGATGAAGGTGAAAGGGTGAGAGGTGATGTAATCAGAGTTGGCCACATTACAACACAGCATCTCTCTGTCACACATACTGTCATCAGTAGACCAAGCCACAGGCCCTAATTCATTTTAAAATCTAGGCATGAGGTGAACACTTCAAAAACACATCCATAGACCATATCCTCATAGCATGATACAGATAGCTCTGCATTTCTGACTTGGGTTCAAGTCCTAGCCCCATTATTTACCAGCTGTATGACCTTAGATAAATTGCTCAGTATCTCTAAGCCATACTCTCCTCATCTCTCAGTGGCTAAATAACCAACATCCACTGCTGGGTTTTTCAACTACTGACACTTGGAGCCAGATAATTCTTGGTTGTGGAGGGCTGTCCTGGGCATCCTAGGTTGTTTGGCAGCATCCATGGCCTCTACTCATTAGATGCCAGTAGCATCCTCTCTGCTCTCCAGTGTAACAGCAAAAAACTGTCTCCAGACATTACCAAATATCCCCTTGGGTAGGGAGCAACATCACACCTGGTTGAGAACCACTGTTCTGCTGAGTATTTTGATGAGTGCCAGGCATTTTTTTAAAAGCTCTCTGAGTGTTAATTTATTTATTCTTCCCAACATAGATGTACTACTATTATCTGCATTTCACAGGTGCAGAAGCTGCAGCCTAGAGAAATTAAGTACCATCCTGGAGGTTACACAGATTTAGGAGGCTGAGCCTGGACAGCAAACAGGTGTAAGGCTCCACGTGTATACTCCTCACCTCTGCTTTCTACAACCTGGGATGATCCCAGCACTGAGCTATTGTGGGCATTCAGTGACTCAATGACTGTATAGGCAGTGCTGTTGGTGTTGCTGTTGTCATTATCAAGAGCATGGCTTACCCATTTTTCAAGGCAAGGTGTTATCTCCTGAATCTCAGAACCCCAGCTATTGCCCCACCCTCAGGGAAAGGCTGGGGGCAGCAACCTCTTAGACTTCCCTCTCCATCTGCTAATTCCCACTTCAGGTCCCTCCCACCATCCCATCTCTGTCATTGTTTGACTCAATGGTTCAGAGAAGTCAAAAGAAAATTTATATTCAGGCACAGAGAGGGACTTGATATAGGACCAGTGGCTCCCAAATTTGGCTGGTAATTACCTAGCACGCTTTACGATACCAACTAGTGTCCAGGACCTCACCCAGAGATTGGGCTGGGGTGCAGCCTGTATATCAGGACTTTTCAAAGCCCCCCATGTGGTTATAACAAACAGCCAAAGGTTTGGAACCACTGACCTAAGATATCTTTCTGTAATAATATCTTAGTTTATGTGATTTTAATATAATTTAATTATTATACTTTACTGATTAAAATAGGTGCTATTTTTTTATGTCACTATAAGGTAACTAACCTAAAATTTACTTGATAAAAATAAACTATAATTACTTGGTAATTGAAAGTGTGCAGAAAGGAATAAATGCAGGAGAGAAGAATGAGAGTTTAGATTCGCTATTTTTATGAATGCTGCCCGGAGGGTAATCCAATTTAGATGAATAGCCCTTGTTCTCTGGTCAGGAACTCAGCAACAATGGACTAGGGGAGTTCACCAAGTTAAAAAAGAAAAATTAAAATTGAGTCTTTAATGTCTAAAAATAAGGGATTGACTAAATAAGGCCATATTATGAAATACTCTGGTTCCATCAAGGTGATTGTTCTGAAGTACATATAATGACAAAAAAATTCTCACAGTGTGTTAGTCAATGAAAAAACTGAGTTACAAAATAGTGTATACTCAAACACCATTTTTCTTTCTAAAATAAAAGTACAATAGAAATCCATGGAAAAACATCAAGAAGGATGTATCCCAAAGTTGTCAGAGTGATAATTGCTGGATGGTGGGATTGAAAGTCATTTTTTCTTCTTTCTGAGTTTTCATATCTTATAACCTCTCTACGATATTTACGTATGACTTGCGTAACAAAATATAATTGAATATAGCAATCTAGCTCCTTTGTTGTAAATTCGTGATCATGAAAGCATTCTTCTGGTCTATAATCTGACAGATTTAGTGGGTCTAACTGCAAACAAAAAGACTAACCTAGCTGGCATCAGGCATCCAGTATCAGGTCAGTAAAACTACTAACACAGTTTTGACAGTTTTTAAGGTGAATTTCTACTGCAGTCAAGATCGGGCTTGCATTTGTCCATGAACAAGCATCTGAATCCCCCATCCTCCATGGTGAGGCCTCTCTGGGAAGCTGCTCTAAAACAGCCAGGAAGATTTAGCCTGTCTCCTCACACACATGACCATATGCACATGGCTTTGTGTGTGCTTTCATTTGGAGACGTTGAGTCAGCCCCTGTTCTCCTGGTGGGGCTTTTTAAAGACTCAGGCCACTTTAGCATGAGGTTGATTTTGAGCTAGAGCTGGGCTTTGCTTTCCTGTTAAAGGAAATAGTAAAAGCAGCTGAAGACATGTTGCAGGAAGAGAATAGACACAATCAAAATGTAGAAAGCCAGCTTTTGCTTTTATTTTGAAAGCAAGTGTCTAGTACAACCATATCACTAACAGAGCTTTACATGTGATAAATATTTAATGAATAAATAAATGAATGCATGAACAAACATAATCTAAAGCCATGCATGATGAAAACAAATCTTACCTAGTGTGGGACAGGCCCCTCAGTGAGCTAGGCTTATCTTTTTTTTGCACTTTTAGATTCAGACTTTTTCACAGATGAGTGACACATGGCTCCTGTGGTTACGAGCAATTCACAGATTCTTTGTTCCAGAGTTCATATGACAAGCCATGTGAAAATGCCTTCTGAGTGAAAAGAAAATGTGGGGGAAAGCCCTTTCTCTATAATACGTGCATTTGTGGGATTGTTACTTCCTTTTCAGAAGCCACTTTTGTGGTCTGAGACATTAACATGCATTATTCTGCAATACTGAATTAGTCACCACATTCAGTAATTAGAAATATCATCAGGAAGTCACTTATTTCATCCAATCCCTTCTCTTCCCCTGCCCCCATCTCTGTGAAGAAAAACACCTAACCTCATACACATAATGTCTGATTGAATAGCAAAGACCTCCAAGGAAGGAGATCCTATTGTTTTTCTTAGTAACCGCTTCCAAAGTCTTATTTATCAAAGTGAAATTATGGGATTAATTTGATCCCAGGTATCAGGGTTTATAATCACTACAATATGTTATCATCCTATTGAAAAAACTAAAAATAATTTCCTTAATATAGTCTTTCTAATCTGAGTCAAATCTAAAATTAATCATCTATAATTATCTAACCTAATTTAATTAAAACTAGCTGTTCACCATCTGGTCTTATTTGTATAAATTTAAGAATCTACCATTTCATAAGAAATTCCTCTATTTAACCAATTATGTTAAGCATAATTATTATGTAATTAATCTCAGTTCAAATTGCATTTGTTGTCACTTGGCAGAAAAGTAATTTATGTGATAAGAAGTGGTTGACCAACTAATTACTCTGCCAATTGGAGTCTTTTATCTCAATGTCTCACCTTTTAGAAAAAAAAGGTATTTTATAAGAAAACATGCTTTTAAAACTATGAGACTAGCTATTGTTCGTGCAAAGTAAACATAAGAAATAATATTTGGAATGAATCATCATTATATATTGTAGTTTCAAGACCTTTATCTGGATAAATTAGTAAGCAAGGGAATAAATTAACGGTAGAAACAGAACACAAATTATAAACCTAAACACGGTGAACTAAAACATTCCTAAGGAAATAGGAACTAAGTAAGAATGTGTGTACTCCCAAAGCACTCTTCCTGCAGTATTCTTAATTGTCAATACTTTCAGATACCTGTTTCCCTCTTTGTGATTGATAAACATGCTAACAGATGAGATGAATAGTTACTGATTATGAACAATATACCTTTATAAATAACGCTTATTTATAATGCATTTTCTTATGCAGGCTTATGGAAAATCAGTGATGCTGTCCTAAGGAGTCTAAACAGTACATGCTACCTAAAATTATATTATACAGGAGGGAGTTTGATCATTGAAGGAGCGTGTAAATTTCTAGATAAAAAGGAAGAATATTAAAGACAAAACTACCTTGCCTAAATAAGTGCTAAGGACAGAAACCAGAGATTACGGCAGAAAAAAATGAAAATAAAACATTTAGGATTCTTGCTCTAGCTTCAACCTTGCACTAAATGAGTGGAGCCAAAAAGGGAAGAAGAGAAGAAACTGGCACCTATCCAAATCTGAGAAACACTTTGTTAGCACAAAGGAAGGACTTCTACAAGCTCGGTGAGGGGTCAAGCGTACAGTGTTTTATCTGTTTGTTCCATACTTATTCTGTGCTACAAGTTGGGAGAAGTGTACTGGGCATTCAAAAGTTGTCAAGTTTCCATAGAAGAAGTGACAATATGACAAGAGAGGCTATAAACATTTTTACCAGCCTGATTAAGGGGAGAAATATAGTGGAGAATTTTGTAAATTTAGCATTGGTTTTAAGTCTTAAAGTTACGAACTACATGTTAGATAATAGTTTTATATCAATGTTGGATCTCCTGAACTTGAATGTTTCACTGTGGTTCTGGAAAAGAATGTCTTGCTCTTAGGGAATATACACTGAAATATTTAGGGGCAAATGGGAGACAATTTTAAAAATTAACTCCCAAATTGTTCAGGATTAACACATAAAGCAAATGTGCCAAAATATGAGCCATTAATGAATCTGGATGAAGTATATATGGGAGTTCTTTGTACAATTCTTGTAATCCTGTAATTTGAAATTATTTCTGAATAAAACTTTAACACATAAAAATGATAGCTTCAGTGAGATGTCTGCATCTAAAAAACTAAAACTTTGTGATCAGTGTATTGGGCTGCATCATATAAAATCTTTAGTTTCTGTGGCTTGGAGCAGTTGCTTTCACCTCTTCTTTCTCCTACCCAACCCACAACCCAGTGCCACTCCATAGAATGCAGAGGGCTTCTTGACATTTCTGATAAAAAAAAACAAAAACAAAAACCCACTAACAACAAAGGTATAAGCTATGACAAAATAGGATACAAAGAACACAACAGCTGATGCTCTGTCCCTAATGGGAGCAGAAAATGTTCATTTTTTTTCTCTGAACACGCATCTCAGTGGTAAAACATAGACCCCCACTTTTTCACTGGCTTCCGTGAAAACCAGATGGCATCTCTCGGATAGAGTACTCATGACTACAAAGGTGGCATATGGGTCAGTGCCAAGATGATCACTTACACGGCATCTGCAGATGGTGGTCCACCACATCCTGAGGCAGGAATAATGAGAACAACATCCACTTCATCATCATCTGAATATCCAAACAAACACCAGGGGAAAATTAATGAAAACAGTACCAGGGCATGTCCCAGGAGGGTGAAGGGGTCGGCTGGCTTACCTGAAATGAAATGAGAACTGCAGCAAAACATATGCAAAATATTGAATTTGTCTTTTAATTGAGAATCAAAGATGATGGAGCTAAAAAAGAGTATTGTGAAATGTAATGCACTATACAAAAGGAAGAAATTAATTCTGTCTATGAAGCTGAATAATGAAAACAAATATGTTTCTCAAATGTTGCAGAAGTGAGCAGGACATCCGTCAAATACACAATAAAGTTCTTTCACCAGGATAGATAAAATGTATTTAATGGACTTTCAGACACTGAAATGGCAGTTTCTGTAATGTATACAAGTAATGCAAATGGTAAACAGAAGATGTTATTAAATTAAGCTTGATACTTATAGATGATTATCTTTTTAGTTCTGAGCTGCAATATGATTAACTATATGGTTACCAGGCCCATAGTAAATGATGTAATTCTACATCCTCTGACATGCCTGAAATTACCCACCTAAATGTATCCTTGGTTTCCAGTGCTATTTATCCATACCTCTTGATTATCAATAAGCAATTCATTTTTGCTAGGAAGAAAGAATAAATTTATTGGATGGATGGATGGATGGATGGATGGATGGATGGATGGATGGATGGATATATAAAGGTAAATGGCTAGATGAAAGAATGGATAGAAGAAGGAATGAACTGAAGAATGGGTTCTAAAATGGATGGATGGGACTATGTATGGATCAATGGGTGAACAGAAGGATGGAAGGATAAATAGAAAGAGGCTGGGTGTCACTAACATCAGCACAATGAAAAGTCTTTGGATTTTAACAAGGCACATCGTTTTTAATAAAATACAGTTCTCAAATGGTCCGTTGTTTCTATAATAATAAAATTGGATTGGCAGTTAACTCATCCAAGAGGTTCTGCTTTTGTCTCAATGTTATTTCAATTTCCTTTTTTGGGGGGGGTTTACTTTCAGTTATCCAAATGACGTGTCTAATGCAACAATGATATATTACCTTTGTGAAAGGTTTATACATATGTTTTAATTTCTTTAGTTAAAGTTATCCATCCATTTGTTTATCTGCTATTTTAATTCAATAAATATTGAGTGCCAACTCTGTGCCATGATAGTAACCATGCAAAAATCATCTCTTGCCCTCACAGAGCTTAGTTCCAGTTGGAGTGGGGGGATAGGTACTAACCCCTACAGATTACTTACTACTCCCCGATTTGGCCAGCAGATGGCCATTTCTTAAATCTGCCTTTGAATGGCATGATGGAAAGAGCTAGGATTAAAGGACTGGAAACTTGGCTTAAATATACTGGTAAATCTTTTTTTTTTTAAGATTTTATTGGGGGACTAGGAGAGGGGAACAGCATTGGGGAATCGTGGAAGGGGAACAGACAAGTTGCTGTCCTCTTGTTCTCAGTCCAATTGTGGAGGACGTCGCTTCACTGGCCCATGTTGGTGTTATCATTGCACTCTTCCCTGGTGAGGCTTCGCTCACCGGCCATTGGAAGGCCACTCATGGCAGCTCATGGCAGCTCACGAAAGCTCATGCCAGCTGCTGGCCAGCCCCACTGCAGCCTACACCATTGCCGATGACTCACGGCAGCCTAGCTCCAGATAGAGCTGTTGTTCACCATCTCAGCTGTAGAGGGCATAGTGTCACCAGCCCTCATGTGGGATCTGAACCGGGGCCCTGCCGCTCAGAGCTGGCATCCCAAGCCAGCTCCTAACCAACACGCCACTCAGCTGGCCCTGGTAAATCTTTATTAGACACTTAACCTCTCTATAACTTACCTGTCAGATATAGATAATCAGTTCTTTCATAGCTATTCTGATAAATAAGAGAAAGTACGTTCAAATTCTGTGAAGAGTAATGTGCTAATTTGAGGCATTTAAAGTGAAATTATTATCTGCTTGTATTCCTTTGCACTGCCTTTGTCCATTTTGATTAAAGTGATTCAACAGCATTCAAAAGAGTGGCACAGTGCCTACCACATCATAGGCACTCAACAAATATTCACTTCCCTCCTCCTTCCCCAGTAAAAATTTTGTGTCAACTTTTATGTAGAATAAACAGATTAATGGAGTTGATTGTATTAATTCTCTTAGACTATCACCTGGCTGCATTTTTTTCTTTTCTCGTGGAAGGTAAGTGGATAAATATGGAGTTTGACAACAGCTAACAAGGATAGTTAGCTAGCATATCCAGCACTTTAGTGCAAATGTCAAGGTGTCTCTTCCTCCCAGCTAAACCCTATGCCAGAGTGCTGGACTGAGTATCAGCATCAATCACTAACACCCAGGTTACCCCACTTTGTTCATGCACAAACTGCACAACCACAAATGGCAGCCCAGTCACCATGCTGGAGCTGGGAAATTGGAAGATTATGTCAGTTAGCCATTACTACAATATCATTCAAGCTGAAAATATTGGCTCAGCTATTTCTAATTGTACAGATTTTTCACAGACTTTTGTGTTCTACATCTGTTGGCTTTAAACCATGAGACATATATAAGTTTTCAAAGGTACGCTTGTTTGTCCCATCATGGAAGTGTATCTTTTAGGATGTTTCTCTCATCATTTTATACTATTATAGCCATCAAAATGGTGCCTTTTTATGAGACAGAATTAGCTGAGATGGACAAATGTGACTTTCTCTTCAAAAAGTGAAAATATTCCCCCTAATAAAATAACACAAGAATTTTCACTGAAGAAATATTACATGAAGGACTTTTCTTACACATTTCCCAGTGAAAGTATTAGCTCGTGTCTGTTTGATCTAGCTAGGCGAGGGGTTTCCTACCCCTGAAGTTTTTAAGAGGGAGCAGACATCCTAAGCCCACTAATTACTTCTTCTGGCCCCTCCCCCACATGACCTGGAGTTGCCTGGAACCACAACAGAGACATTCCCTAATGGCCATATTGCCTTATGGAAAAGGAGAGCTGCCAAAGGAGCAGCAGGAATGGATGGGATTTTACCACAAGGCTTACCCTTTCCAAGAATGTGTTTTCAAGGACTCACCACAACCTAAGCAGGATGCATAGGTTGAATAGGCAAGAGACAATGACTCTCAGTGCAATGTGTGCTGGATGGAGGGCAGGCAGATGTGAGGATATTCAGGCAGCCATATTTCCTTCTGATCATGCCCTGAGAGCATGGAGAGAACAAAGCCACTATCTGAGGCTCTACAAGTCCTTCTTCCCATGTTCCAGGGAGCAGCAGCAGAAGCACAAATGATTCCCAAGTCTCTACACTCTCTCTTTTTGCTAGAAAGTGGTTAGGGTCCACAACCAACCTGTAAAAGCCTTTCAGTTACTTTTGTGTGGTCTTTACAGGATGTGCTGGGAACTCAACCACTTTTTATAGCGTTGTTTCAAAGGGAAAAATATGCCATGCATTTCAAAAACTAATTTCCAAGTGGATTTTGGAGCACAGCACATGAGTAAATTGGAATTTACTTTTAAAAATAATCCCTAGTAATGGTGAAAATAAACACTTCAATATGATTATGAACTTATTTGCTATTCCTTATACATTATGTTTGTCAAACTTGTTTTTAGATGTAAGTTTAACTAAAAATGCTAACTTTTGTTTCTGAGCACCTTCCTTCTACTGATTATTAGTTGCTACTTGCATTAGATAATTTAGGGTATTTTTAGTTCATGGTGCCCTTTGACATACATGAAATTCTCACAACCATGTGAACTGGATGAGTGTTGCTATTCCCATTTTGTAAGTGAGGAAACTGAGACTAGGCGAGTTTGACTTGCTCAGGGTTATATAAACAGTAAGTGAATTTAACTGGAACTCCACCCCAGGTCTGATGGCTAATCCCACACAGGCCCTTTCTACAACATCCCACTGTATTGCATCCCTTCTGATGATAAAAGAACGAGAGTAATCAAATGATACTGTTTGTCCAAAGCAGCGGTTCTCAACCTGTGGGTCGCGACCCCTTTAGGGGTCGAATGACCCTTTTACAGGGGTCGCCTAAGACCATCGGAAAACAAAAAGATATTTACATTACGATTCATAACAGTAGCAAAATTACAGTTATAGAGCAGCAACGAAAATAAGTTTATGGTTGGGGGTCACCACAACATGAGGAACTGTATTAAGGGGTCACAGCATTAGGAAGGTTGAGAACCGCTGTCTAAAGGAAAATCCTCGATCACTTTTTCCAACAAGAAAACTGTTAGCAGGTTGCTTCATTAACTAGCTGGAAGCCTTCCCCTTTCTTACAATCAACACTTGGCTCGCTCTTATACCACATTCTTCCCTTAGCAATCAGCAGCTGGCCTTTGATGCAGAGCTTGGGCTTTTTCTGAGAGCAGAAGTATGTTTTTGATAATGAACTGTTCAAAATGCATTTAAACAAAAAATCTAGGGTTTTTAAACAGAGTCTTAAAGCCACTTTCTTCCCTTTGAGCAATATTCACATTCTTCTCTGGTTACCAGTAGGCAAAGAAAATAGAAGCTTTTGCCTCTAGCAAATATACTCAGAGGTCACCACAGACATGGATCCCAGTGTGAAAGGCAATTGAAACAAGACAAACTAAAGTAAATGGATTAGTAGGTACACTGAGTCTTATTAGCATGATTTTGTTTTGGTCCTGAACTAGTGCTTATTTCATGAATAATCAATGTTATTCTTTAAAATGTTCTCTACGTATAAGCAATTGTAATACCCTATACCATTATTTGACAGGTGTTGCCATCAATAAGCTTTTCTTTACTACATTTCTTTCTATGCAAATAAAACCATATTTTTCAGGTTTTTCAATCTGTGAAGTTAGCAGATTTAAAATTCAGAATCCTTTAAAAAAAAACTTGGTATTTCTTTTTTTAAAATGTAAGAACCTTTCATTACCCTCTCTTTATCTCTGTTACCTAGCATATAGCAAGCACTCCATAAATAACTGTTGATTGAATGAATTTTGATATTGTTTACTAATTCAGTACATTTTTATTCATAGTATACTATCAATCCATCCTATGGGAGATACTGGAGTCAGAGAGAATAATTAGAAAGTTATAATTACAGAAGCTTCAACAGAGTGGTGACAATGACAGTGAATGAATGCAAAGATATTGCTAAGGCAGAATGACTTGACAATTGAATATAGAGAGCAAAGAAGAGGGAGAAATCCAAGATAATCAATGTTTCTGAGCCTGGGTGACTGAGACGACAGTGATACTAATAGCAGAGTTAGGGAATATATGATGAGAATCAGGTTTTGTGATGGGGAGATAATTATTTTCAACCCCTTTAAGCTTGAGGTACCAGTGGGACATCCAGGTAGACAGCCCAGCAGCCCAGTGTGCGAGTGGAACTTGGGAAAGGAGAGCAAGACGATGATTTGGACCTATCTTCACTGAAGTGTCTGACATCCTGAAATTGTATAAGATAGCCATGTGAAAGAGTGTAGAGAGAAGAAAGACGGTGACACCCATGCTAAGGAGGAAGAAGAAAGAGAGAGGACCAGCGAAGGAGCACTCTGAGAGGGATCACGAGAAGCAGCAGAGCCGAACGAAAGCCGTAGAAACCAGGGGTTAGTTGGTAGTCAGCAGCGGGCAACAGGGACGTGAGTGAGAAAAAGCCAGCTGGAAAGAGGTCCTGGTGGGCCTCAAGCGCCATCTCAAAAGATAATAGAAGGTGAAACAGAAAACAGAGAATTGAAGGTGTGGAGGTAAAAGAGTATCTAGACTCTGCTCTTAAATCATTCAGAGATTCAAGGAAGGAGATAAAGCCTGTCTCAAAGATAGCATCCCAGAAACCTCAGTCACATCTATCATTCTATAGGTTTACTTCTCTAACTCAGCGAGAATTTGTGCTACTTCCTTTTTTAAAATATTTTTCAAAGTCTCCTTTTCTAGTCCCTTTTAATTTCCCTCTTTTCCGTTGTTCCCAGGCAATTCACATGTTTGCCATTCCTTTCCTGTAGTATTCTAAAGTTACTTTCTTCCTCTTCAAGCCTCACAGCCAAGATATCCTTCTGCGCTTATTATTTATTCCCTTGAATATTTCAGCCTCCTGCTCAGTTTTCTCCTGCTCCAGACTATTTCCTATGAAAATCTATCCACATCTTCAGGGAAGGATTCCACTTAAAACTACACCCCTAGTTAAATCTGGGCTTGGTTTGTATGTTAAATCCTATTCTTAACCCTTTGTAGTTTAGCTTAGAAGCTCTAGAAAATGGTGAAATCGATTTTTGGCTTTTCTAATCATTGTATTTGCTTTTTAGACTTTGAATAATTAGCATAATAAATATTTACTAGGAATAACATTTAGGTAAATACAACTCACAAATACATCAGTGGTAAGCTTTGTGACATTCCACATTTTCTGAATCATCTGACTTATCTCAAAAATTACTTGTAGAAGAATAAGGCCACATAGTAATATCATCTAGTTTTTATTCATTCTTTAACAAAAGAATAAACTAGTAGACTTACTGTTTGAGTGAATAGAAACTTAACAATTTATCAGTTTTGAAGCTTGTAGCATAGTTTTCCTTCTTTAAAGATATTTACATGGACTGTGTATTACAGGACCAGAAACATTGGGGTCAAATTTCTACAATTCAAGTAGCTGGTACTTTTAACTTTCTCATCTTTAAAAGAATAACATTTAAATTTTGCTTTTAAATAATAACTTAGTTTACTATTTTCTGTTTTGTAAGCACTCATGGTTTTTCTTCAGGTTTTAGTTCAAGGCATGGATAATGATGAGTAGATATAAACCACCTTGAAATAGTACAAAGATTATATGGCTAGTGAATGCAGTGTGTTGATAAGCACAAAGAATGGCTAGACTGTTATCTATATTATGCAAATTCAGAAGTCTTTTGTAAATTTTATCTCTGAGGAAAATTTCTCAAAAGCATTGTCTTCCTACTTTGGATTAGCACTTAACAATTGTAAAAGTTGACTTTCCCTTGTAAATGGCTCAAAAATCATCCCTACTTCTGCATCCCTGGAGATG
Organism: Hipposideros armiger; assembly: GCF_001890085.2. Lineage (NCBI taxonomy): Eukaryota > Metazoa > Chordata > Mammalia > Chiroptera > Hipposideridae > Hipposideros > Hipposideros armiger. The sequence continues at coordinate 1,383,379 of NW_017731708.1, forward strand.
GAAAAATGTTTTATTAAAAAGTCAGTTGTAGAATTTATTCAAGACTAATTATGACTGCAAGATTTTCTGAAGAGTGACTTGCAGCCAGGGTTATCTTTGGTTCATAGTTTACTCTTAGCATAAATTAATGAGTTTGAAATAAACCTGGCCCAAACATGTTAGACAAAGCTCCATTATTACCCAGCTCTAACCTATCATTTATTCACTGGGAAAAAAAACTTGGGTAGAAGCTTGCCAATGAACCAGATGTCACCATCAGTAGACAATTATGTTCCACAGTTTGGCACCTGGGGCCCACAGCCATCATCCAAGGAGGAGGAGAAATAAAAAGTAAAACATTCTGGCAGATTACAGAGTAAAAGATTCCAAATGGCTCATGGTGAAAATGGGGGCTGAAGGACTGCTTCTTTAATTCTCAGCAAGGAGGCCCCTGGACCCAAACCTGCTCATGTTCTTCTTGAGGATGTCATGATCCTGACAGACACACCAGAGTCTAAGATGCCCAGGTGCTCACAGGGGCTGGTGCTAAAGCTAGTTTAGCAGCATTTTGTACACCGGAAAATTTGCCATCTCATATAGAAGACATCTTTGGGGGTAGATTATTAGTGAAATCTAAGACATTCCCTCCTTTGATAAACTTTAAGGAATGAAAAGGAAAGAGTTATGATTTGGAGCTGGTTACAGTAAAGTACTGACCAAAACGTATGGGACTGCACTGCATAAAATACCTTTTCAAATCTCCAATTAAGAAATTAGACTTACACGGAGAATATCATCAAGGCTTCTCATGGGGTCAGCTGAAAAAAAAAAAAGAAAATGACTTCCTCTTTTGAAATGTGTTTCAATCTAGAATAGACACCTTACGATCCTATCATGGCTCCAAGTGAATACCTGGATGGCCTAATAGATCTTTTTTACTTTTATGTAGTCTTAGAGTTCAGTAAATAAATAAGAGTTGAAGTAATTCATTTTTCTTAAATTTTTGCTAAATATTTCTTTATATAAGTGTGGGTATACATATGTGTGTGTGTGTGTGTGTGTGTGTGTATTTACACTTACATGGAAACTGCCCATCTGCTCATAGTCAGATAAATATAAAGGGTAGACATTAGGTTTATTAGTTTCATCTGCAAGTAAATAGAACAAACAAAATCCTGGTCAAGTGGAAACTACTTTTTTTATCTTTCCTTCCCTTTATAAGTTACCAATCCTGGATAGCACAAAATAAAGTATAATTTAATTTAAAGATTCTGTTTATTGTGCTTATTATATGGTTATTATACATTTTCATCATCAAAACCAGATTTTTATAAAATTGAGGACATCTTTGTTTTGAATAGTTCTTAATGTTTTGTTTGGATAGAGCTAAATGGACCACTTAAATTAATCTATGAATCCACAAAAATTTCTTTTCCACCAATAACCCTTACCATATTTATTAAACTAGTCTACATTTTGGGCAAGGAGCAAGATTTTTCTTTGTGTATGATGTATATAGGACAAAACATCTACCTAATTAATATGTATGCATTAATATAAATATACATTATGTACTTAGTATAATGTAATTAATTATGTATGAATGTATGTCTAAAGGTTGTGGTTCCAGAGCGTATCTTCAAGGCTTATGTTTGCTATTTCGTGTGAGGTAGCACATTAGTCTGTTCCTGGAAATGCCAGGCTTTTTTTTAATTTTTATTGGGGAGTTGGAACAGCGCTGGGGAATTGGGGAAGGAGAACAGACAAGTTGCTGTCATTTTGTTCTTCAGTCTAGTTATGGAGGACGTTGCTTCACTGGCCCAAGTTGGCACCATCATTGCGCTCTTCCCGGGCGAGGCACATCAGTCGCTGGCTTCTGGACGGCTGCTCACGTTGGCTGTGGGCCACTCACGCTGGTTGCTGGCTATACACGGTAGCCCATGGCAACCCACTGCAGCAGGGGTTGCAGCCTATGCCATTGCCAGCGACTCACAACAGCCCAGGTCCAAGTTGAGCTGTTGTTCAGCATCTTAGCTGTAGAGGACAGTGTCACTGGCCCTCATATGTGGGATCTGAACCGGGGCCCTCTGGTGTCCCAAGGCAGCTCTTATCCAATGTGCCACTCAGCTGGCCCAAAATGCCAGGTTTTTAATGCAGTGGTTTTCAAGAGTTTTGGTTTATGAATCATTTTATTCAGGATTAAAGACAAAACAATGGACCACACACAACCACCTCTTACTCCCTTTGCCATCTGCCCTCCCCACTGAAACCCCTCATGAGCATTACTAGAAAGAACATTGCTGTGTGTTTGAATGATACCCACAAATTATATCAAAAATAATTTCCTAGTTTGCTTCTGACGTAAATAAACATTATGATTCCCTGATAGTTATAAACGTTAATGCTATCAGCCTGTGTGGCATTCTTGATCAATGGGAAATTGTTTTCCTAAGTGGCTGGAAACAACAAGCTGAGAATAAGAAGTCCCCAGTTCTATTGCAGGATTTGCATGATCAGGAACAGAGCCTTTCTGTGTATCTGAGTTTCCTCAATTTACATGGGGAATTGTTATTCCTGCCCTTTAATTCACAGCACAGAAATAATGAACTCTGTTCTCAGGGCTGTGGAGAGCAATGGCCCTTCCGCAGACCTGTGTAAATTGAAAGAGCAATAGCAACAAGCTACCAAGCTGTCCCTTGGTCTTGTTGCTGAAGCCTCACACACCCTCATAGTCCCTCTGACACCTGTCTATTCTATTTCTAAGGTAACAGGAAAGATGCTTGGAGTTAATGGCTACACTCATTGCTAGCTCCAGCTGAACGACCCTGGGAATAGATGAAAAAATAGAGAAGGACCAGTTTCTCTCCTCAGTCTAGCAGGAACTTTGTGGCACTCTCTCAAGGTCAAGAAGAGTACTGAAGTGGGTGGAGAATTTCTGCAAAACACTTCAAGGCCTGTTGAAAACTGAAAAGGACACACTTTCATAATAGTACATTAGGTATTGTACACGCCTCTGCAAAGTTTCTTGACAGAAATGATGACTTTGATTGCTATGTCTCTGATGTATAGTCAAGAAATGGTTGGAAAAGGGGTAAAATAAGAGAAAAATATTCTTTAGTCACTGATGTCAGCTTTTTAAAAATTAGTATATATAATCTTTTATTTAAGGACTTTCTACCCTTAGTTTCAGGACTCCATGGTGAATTTCTTCATGTAATTTAAAATTCAAAATGCTATTTGAAGGTCTGCTTCCCGACAGCCCAGTATTTTTCCACAGAGGAGGGGAAATCAAAGAAAAGTTTTAAGAACCTACGTAGAACTATATGATACAATGTTCCCTGGCCTTAGGAAGATGGCTTTCTCAATTTCTCTGTTTCCTGCCCCACAGAATGGAGGTAATTTGTTAGGATAAATGTGGGCAGATTCTTCACACTATAGTGGAAAATGGTAGAAATCAAGAGACCTGAAATTTGCTTCCAGCATCATTGACTATCTGTATGTCATTGGGAAAACTATAAAACCTCTCCAGACCCCAGTTTATTATTCTGTAAAATTAGTGGCTTTTTCATTCATTTATTGGAAAACATTTGTTAGACACTCACTAGATTGAGGCACTGTGCTAGGCTCTGGGAATAAAAAGTCAAATAAGATGCTTTCCTTGCCTTCAAAGAGCATTCAGCCAAGCAGGAGGCGACAGCAGCATAACCAGTACAGGTAAGGGATACATGCCCTCATGGAAACGTTGTTGGGGACCCAAGGAAACCAAGGAGACACATTGGGTGCAGCGGACATTGAGTAATTTCTAGGGTTGGTGAGACTCTGCAAGCACAAGAAGCAGTAAGAGAAAAAGCATGAGGTGTGAAACAGTGTGGCCTGCCAGGAAAACCACAGGGGCTCGGTGTGGCCAGAGAGGAAGTTAGGAGCCAGATGGCAGAGCATAGTAAGGAGTTTGGGTTTCAGTTTGTGGGTATAACCATGCAACAGGGTCAATGGGCATGTTCTTGCCTCAACCACAAACCCTTCTAGAGGAAGCTGCCCTACCCACTACCGCAGCTGAAAGCAAATTGGCAATATTATCTACCATGTAATTCCATCCTTCACTAGCTACTCATAATTGGAGGAGGCACAGGCACCTGATCCAAGAGTGTCCAACCTTGGATCTGGGTGAACTGGCTTGAAAAGAGGAGCAACACTGCAAGTCCACTTTGGCAAAATTCAGAAAGCACCATCATAAGTATTCATGAGGACATAGAGAAATGGGAACCCTCAGGCACTGCAGGTAGAAATGTAAATTTGGTAAGCCCATCTAGAGAGTAAGTTGGAAGTATGTGGCAAAATTATGCCATATGTAGCAATCCCACTTCTATATATGTAAATCAGAAGATTAATGTCATGAATCAAATAATGGACATATACAAAGTTGTTTGTTCCAGCATTGTTTTAGAAGCAGGGAGTTGGAGGCAACCCAGTTGTCTGTCATTATGAGAATGGAGAAGTAAGATATGATGGATGCATGCCATGAAAAAGCCTGCAGCAGTCCGAACTAGATATATATACAGAAACATGAATTTTAAAAATGGGTTTGAATGAAAAAAGAAATAAAGAGCAGTAATTTAGTACTATTTACATAGATTCTAAATGGAGACCTACACAAAGTAACACTATCTTTCAAAGACACAAAACCATCCAATAACATATATTACACATATTAAAGTCAATGCTTTGGGAAAGAGCGAGGATGAAAACTAAGGAAGAAAAAATTAAAACAATTAATTTGACCTTGCATAAACAAATTATAGTATGTTCAAGTATGATTAACTCAATTTTTTACACTTGAGGTCAGAAAACAAAAAGTAAAATATGAGTTTAAAGAGTCAGTCTCTCTTAAGAAACCAAGAAATAAGGCAAAAAATTGAATATCTAATGAGTTTTAAAAGAGGGTATGGCTAAGTCACATTTATGATGGATTTCAGAATGAAGATCTACAAATTTGCAAACTATGGCTTCTAGCCTACACAGCCTTTTTTTTTTTTTTTTTTAGCTAAGCCATCCTGCCACCTGTTGGCAGCTCAGCAGCAGCTCAGCTCGGGCCGAGCATCGAACCCCTGTTGCACATAGCTAGCACTCCTGAGAGAGCTCTTAACCAACTGAGCCACTCGGCCAGCCCCATACACAGCCTTCTTAAATGAAGAAACACCCTCCAGCTCCTGTCTCTTTGAGGTCCAACCTGCTGTAGTTTCAGTTTTCTGAACTATGCTGAATAGTTTTCAGTTCCTACTCTCAAAAGAGCCAAAATAAAATGTAAAATATGTACAACATGCCACAGTCAGGAATACCTGTCAGGACACTGCTGACAATCCAAGGGAAAAATGATGAATAACTAAGGAGAGCAGTCAGTACTAGAGATACAGATTTGGGGAAAAACAGATTACAGAAGATTATTGAAGTCCTATAGGAATGAATAAAATCATGGTTATAAATGTAGAGAAAAGAAGTGATTAGTCTCTTAGGATCTGTGTAAAAAGAGAGAAACCAGCAAAAAAGACTAAAAAAGAATAGCTGGGGGGTGGGGGGCGAGGGAGGGAGAGAAGAACCAGGGGGAAATGCCATTACAGAAACCACAAAAGGGAAAACAAAGGGCCAATTTCATTATTTACTGCGAAGCTATCAAGTATATTGAGATGTAGAAAGGTTCCATTGGACCTCCAATTGCAAGGTCATGGTGACCTTTTCCAAAGCAGTTTTTGTGCTGTGATAGTGGCAGGAGTCCACTACCCTCTACCACCCCCCACCCCAGGGGGTTAAGAGTAAATGGGGTGCCATGCTGGCTAACACCCAAGCTGATGTTGGCTCACCTTACCCCAAAGGGCAAAATCTAGCCTCCTGGCTTCTCCATGATGATACAAGGAAAAAACAACTCAGAGTAAAAATAAACTTAATGAGATTAAATTAAATTAAATAAAGATACTTTTACTAAAACAAGATATCATTATTTCAAGTGTATCCAAGGGGTAAAGCACTGGAGGCAATAAATATAGGCTGTCCATTATAACATCTGGCTAGGAAAGTTGCAATTGAACTCTAATTCTCTTCCAATTCTAATGGTCAATGATTATAGCTCAGAAACTATAGGTCATAAACATGAAATAACCTTAAGTATGTTAAAGAAATAAAACATGTGGAGAAAAGAAAACCCTGGTACACTGTTGGTGG
>NW_017731708.1:1390270-1442314 GCF_001890085.2 Hipposideros armiger
GAGGGGGAGTGGGGCAGTGGATTGGGGAAGGGGGGTTATCACTTTGAGGGGTAAAAAGTATAACTATTGCACTGTGTTGTACACCTGAAACTAATTTTTTTTTAAAACTTAGGTTTTCTCACATTTTTATTTTAATGACCCACTGATGAGCATTTTTAGTAGGGATTTCCAGAAGTAAGATGAGGAGCCAGGAGAGAGGATGGACATTGGCCAGTTTCTTGCTTCTTCCTGGCAAATTCCATTCCAGAAAGATCGTATTCATTTATTCTCCCATTCATAGTATATGAAGCACTTGTCTCACCACATTCTCCTCAAGCTTATAGATTGCAATTTCTTATAGTGCAATTAATTTATTAGGAGCAAATGGTATCTAATGGTGGTTTTAAGTTGTATTATTGGTAAAGATGAAATTTTTTTAGGTTTAGTAGAACAATTTTTAAATGGAATAACATTAGTTCCTCCTTTGTGACTTCTTTCATTTTTTTTAAGAGTAAATGGTATCTAATTGCTCCTTTAAGTTGCATTCTCTTGATCATAAATAAAGTAGACATTTTTAGGTTCTTTACAACAGTTTTTAAATAGAGTAAAAGAAAAAAAAAGAAATAAAACAATACTCTACTTCTTTTATTCAGGATGCTTATTGTAAAAGTAATCCATGCTCATTGTAAATTTAAGCAACATAGAAATAAAGTCAAAAGTATTGACTTTATATATGTATATATATATATGTTGACTTTATATATATATACATATATATATATTGACTTTATATATATAAATATATAGCCCACCCTAATCTCACGCCCCAGAGAAACCACATTTTCTAGGCATATACAAATATATGTAAATGTACAAAATATTTTATGAAATGGAATCACTCCATTTTTAAAATATAATATGTATGGGCATGAGCGATATTAAAAATATTTTTTAAATTAGTATAGTAGGGCACTGGCTAATTGGGATGGATGTCCATGGTAAGTAGAGAGTCTGCTTAGTGAGCCATATTTTCTTTAACAAGTCCCAGGAGAGGCACCAGAACCCTGGCATGGTGGAAAGAGCTACACCCCAGTGTCCAGCTGTGGTGGTGGCTCTGCTGCCCTGCCATGTGATTCGGACATGATCTGGGCTGCATAGCCTCCAAACTTCATTTTTGGTTCTCCAAGATGTTTCTATGAGGTGCATGAAAAGCTTTAATAAATTCCATTTCTGTGTAAACTAGACAGAGAGATTTGGTTTTTTGCAGGCAAAAACAAGATATATTAAGAGAATTAAAAGTCAGGTGCTCATTTCATTTACACCAAGAGTTTCATGATCTGTGGCCCTGTGCAAGGAAGGGACCACTTCTCTGAGAGCTGTGTCTCTCTTTCCTCTTTTCCTCATAAAGAGTCAGCATGTGGCAGCTGTGGATTGCCAGGCCCTAGGTGGAGACTGACCTATGATTAAGGCAGCTATTTTGAACAAAACAATTTCTCTCCTTTAGCTTTAAAACCTTTAAAAAGTACATATTACCTTATTTCTAATTTTTCTTTTGTAATTCAAAAAGAAACAGCAGTCAAGAAAAAAATAAGATCTTCTTTGCATATGTCTGCTCTGAGGGAAAAACATACTTTTTTTTCCCCATTTTCCTTGATTACATCAGCAAAAGCCATTCAGAACACAATGTTTTCAAATTACTGCTTCGAGTTCTGATTATTTTTGAAGTGTCCTTGAAATATTAGTTAAAGAGAAAATGGAGAAGAAAAATTTCCAAATTTTCTCAAATGTATTAACCATGCATATGTTTATGTTAAGAAAATAAACTTTTGAATTTTTGATGAACTACAATACAGAATAATCCTGAGAATAGTCTTATAGATGAAAAAAAGGGGAATGGAACATTCCAAGTGTGGAAATACATTTCATATGTTCGTTGTCTTTGATTTTGATATATGCTTAACTATATTGCGTTCTAGGAGCAACTAATTTCCATATAAAGTGTAGCTACTTTCAATTTTACTATGTCTTGTCTGCATTTTGATTTGTGTGCCCTAGGCTAGATCAGAGCAATGCATAATTTTCTTTAAGTTCCTTTTGTCATGCACAATCGGTGAGTTTCAGCACCAATTATAACATGGATGTTTAGAAAGACATTATGCAAAAGGGGGGGAAATAAGATAAATGGCATTAAAAAAAAAAGGTTAGCAAATCAAAGAAAAATTATCAGAGAAAACCTGATGGCAGTCCCTCTGAATTGTACACATTTGGGCATAGGCCCACATGAATCTTAGTCTGTTTTGGTGATTATAACAGCTAATTCAACCCTAATAGCAGAAGGGAGATTCTGCAGAGTCATACCACAGCATCTGCCATCATTCAGTCCCTGTGTGATGGTTATTACAAGCTTGTAAGGGTCTCCTTTGTAAAACTGATGGTGGTGTGCCCACGGGACAGTAAGGATCAAGCGAGGTGTGACTTGTGCAATAGTATAAGACCTCACTCCCAAATATTTTCTAATGGCATCCTTTCATTCAATTTGCTACTTCAGTTCCCTTTGAAGATGCGTGCTTTTGAAGTAGATTAAGGGATTCTATTACCTGGAGGGATAAAATCAGCTACTCACACAATATCCAATGCTATATAGTCTAATGATTTTTTTCTTATTACCATTTAATGGAAAGAGCTCCAAACTGGGAATCCAGAGACATGTGGTCTATTGCCAGCTCTGTGTCTATGGACCTCTGAACAAGTCATTTATCTTCTTTGGGTTTCAATTTATTTACCTTTAAAATGAAAAGATGACCATGAAGATCTCTTGCAATTTGGAAATTCTGACTCAGTGTCTAGATTATCAGTCACCCTTGTAATTTAGCACCCTAAAGGAATGAGAATCAGAAGAGTTCAATTATGATAATCTGGGGATGAGAGAGAAAAAATGGGAGATGAGTCATTCCCAAACCAGTAAAGAGTAGGGAATTGTTAGGTAAGAGACACAAACACTGAGAGAATTAAAACTGGGGAAGAAAACAAACTTCCTCTCTCTCTCTACCTCGAGTCATCATATATTTTTTAATTATTTTTTCCTTTTTGATAACATTAAAAACATTGGTATGGGATTGACTTTCCTTTTAAAAAAACTTTTGGTTGGATTTATTAGTACGATAAAAGTTTTTCAAAAGAAAAAAAACTGTGCTACCATCTCTATTATTATGCATCCTACAAGACAATCATTGCTAGCAGTTTGGAGTTTCTTCTTGCAGACTTTTTTCATACTTATACAGCATGTAAGGAGATTTATATATATATTTCCACACACACACTCCCTCACATAACTTACTTCTTTTCATTTCATAGTATAACAGTATGATCCTCTCTGCCTATGACAAGAAAGACTGACTGGCAGTGAGCATCCCTATATGTATATCTCTGACACAACATTTTAGTAAACTTGTCCACAGGAGACATTCCAGAAAGTGAGATTGGCAGGCTAGGCAAATGCACTCTAAAGCATGCTGGCTGTTGCCTACCTTAGCCTGACATCCACAGAGCTTGAGACAAGGCTTATGTGTTAGTGTTTTCTGAGGAATGTGAACCTAGTGAGCAGGAATGAGAGGAAGGAGTGAAGTAGGGAAGGAGGGAGGGAGAGCTGATACTAAGATGTTTTATTCAGTTGGTGGCTGTTACAGGTGGCTGAGGAATTTCTGAGAAGCCATATGAGATGTATTTCAGGATCGTCTATTTGGGTGGGGGAGGAGAATGAGAAATGGGGAAGCCTTTATCTGTCAGTTCTGTCCCCCACTGGTTGGTCAGAGATTTGCCTCATGGGATATTGACTCCCCAGCACATCTGCTTTGCACATGCATTGGCCCTTGTGCATGTTCCTGTGAAGTTGTGGGGTGGGGCAAGAGACAGGGCAACTTGCACCAGTATGAAGCCCACCTGAGCCCACACTGAGTCCCCATAGCCTGGGATAAGACACAGGTGAAGTCAAGAAAATCCCAAGTGGCACATTGAAAGTTTCAGATACACTAACAATCTGTCACACAAAAAATGTGTCCCTGTGTGGGTTGTATGTGCCCTCCTGTTTATAATTGAGCTGTTAGCATGTCAGAGGGTGACACTGACCCTCATGCTGACTGGCTGTGGGATTTGGTCATGTCTACAGCTAATGGGCTGCTATGCGGAGGCCTTGCCCCACAGACTAGGATTCACCCCAGTGGGCTCTGATGCCTGCTGCCTTTGTGTGTGCCACTTGTGGGGTTAATTGGATGATGCTCTGCTGTGGTCTGCAGCCAACCTCCAAGTATATTGGTTCTGGGGCTTCTTGGGAAGGGCTCCAGTAAAGGCCCAAGTCAGACACTGCCTGTGAATAACCAGGGATAACCTGGTAGGAACTACAAAGCAATCCATGATTGGTCCCTGACTGCTGTACCTGGAGGCATGTGGGAGAGGCCACGCTGTGAACTGAGGATGGCTGCCACCTGTACCGGGTCCGGGGTAACTCCACAAAAAGCCAGGACATTACAAGGTCTGCTGCTGCCTGCTAGTTCCCGGCTCCTGTAAGTTTCAGCCACTGATTAAAGCCTCCTGACGTAAGCAAGCTGGGTGAGGCAGGATCTCTATGAGTCGGCAAGGTGGAGCAGCCGAGCTCACCAGGCCAGCCAGATTTAGATTTGGCCTGCGGAGGTGGGCTCAACACAGGAAAGATGACTTCTGCCTGCTGGCTGCATTGGAGAAGGGCCCCACACAAGGAAAATGGGGACTGTCCCTCCAGTCTTCTCCCTGAAGTTACACAACTCGGTATCTTCCCGTATGTCTCCAATGCCCCCAAAGCCACCATCCCTCTGCTGGAGCCCAGGGTAAGTGCCTGCGTGGGCTTTTAAAGAGAATGTCTGGTTTTCCCACAGCCTTCTGTCCCACCCAGATGGTGGAAATCCCATCTTTCACAGCTAGAAGTTGTAGGGACTGCTCTTCCTGACACCAGTACTCAGGGCTGGGGAGCCTGTTTTGGAGGGCTGAGGTCCCTCACTCCTTCATGGGGAACCTCTGTGGCAGAGAGATCTCTCCCAATTTTCAACCATCACACCTGTGTGGGACCAGCCCATTTCACATCTCTGCCCCTCCTTCCAGTCTCTACTGGCTTCTTCTTTATATCCTTAGTTATAAAACTTCTGTTCAACTGGACTTCAGATGATTTTTCAGGTTGCTTGTTGTATAATTTAGTTGTAATTTTGATGTGTTCACAGGATGAGGCAAGCACAGAATTTATCTACTCCGCCATCTTAGATCTTCGAATTTCTGTTTTATTGAGGTTGAATATATTTGCATATGTTTAATAGCCTTGTAATTTGTCTACTTTGTGAATTGTCTACTATATTATTTGCTTTTTTTTTTCCTATTGGGTTGTGCTCATTTTTTTTTTTAAACCAGGAAGACTGCTTTCACAGATCTTCATAAGTACTCACCCTTATTATCTGAAATACAAATATACTGCTTCCTACTTGCCCAATTTCTGGGATTTAGTGTGCACTGATGACAGTACTTAATCACATATATATTCTTTGTATTAGCAAAGTTACTGCTATGTTTTTATCAGTATTAGAATGAGAATACATCATATTTCATATGTAATAGCAGATATGGTTTTTATTTAAGGATGAATACATTCTACTTCAAAGACTTTCTGGAACAAAGTAATACTTTTAAGCTTACTCTTTTCATTCTTTTTTCTTTGGGATAATTACTGTGTATCTTTTTTTGTTTGGCAAAATCTATTATACTTTCATAGTCCAACTCCATTCTTATTTGCTACTTGTTAAATGGCCTCTGAAAGAACACAAGGACTTTTCTGTAACCTGTTCATGATATCACGTTAGACCTAATAGTTCAACTGCCTCACATGATCTTGTCATTCAGTTATCAACCAACCAAGCGAGGTCTACTATTTTATCCCTTGTTCTACAAACCTAACTTTTTATTCTCTTCTGCTATTTCCATTGTCATAGTAAAGTGTTAAGTGCCTGGGGTTTCAAGTGAATCACACGTATTGCAATAATATTATAAAAGATAAAAACAGGGAGAGATTATGATTTTACTGATTGTGTCTGTGTAATTCTAGGAATATTATAAGATGAACGTAATTTTCTAACTATGGGTTAGAACAAAACACTAGAGTGAATAATTGTGCTGGTGCCATTTTTAAAAGTAAGTACATCCTAATAACACACCTCCTAGGTAAATTTTCTTTGAAAAATAGGATCTATGTATAATTCCTTTTCCTGGCATAAAGAAGTTGGTTGTGACTCAAGGGAAGCTGACCCCACCTCTAACCCAAGGTGTCACCTCATTATTGTAAGGGTAATTAATTCCATCTTCCTTTTTTGTTATTGGTTCAAGAATAAGCTTGTTTCCTAACTCTGACTAATAGGACAAAAGAGAAGTCATGCTGTGGGACTTCTAGGGATAATTTCCTTTAACTTGAAAGAAAACCACAGGAAAGTACTGTCTCTCTTCTTCTCTCTGTGTTGTGTCTAGATTTGTCTGATGTGGCTGTAGTTGTCTTGCTACCAGTTTGAGGGTGAAGCCAATACTGAGAATAGCAGAGTGGGGGCATGGAGAGAACCTGGGTCTCTGATGATATCACTGAATCACTGAATCAACTGGCTTTGAAAGCTGCACTTCCTCTGGATTTCCTGTGAGATGACACATTTTCTTCTTGCTAGAGCCAGTTCAAATTGGGGTTTCTGTTTCTTACAACCCAAAGCACCTTACTAAATCAGCTCCCTTCCACACTGGGTTAGAGGCATATAGGATTAGTCTTTTTTTTTTAAGGTGGTTTTTTGTTTTTTTTTAATTAAACTTTTCTTTTTAGCTCATCTCTTTTTTCTTCAAGCCTTTCTAAAATTTTATGAACAATAATTATCAGATATAATTGGTATGGACGAAAAAGGGTCCACATACCAAACCTGACAAGCTCCAAGGAGGTCTGCATGGCAGGCCTTACAAACTCAGAGACCAGAAATAACCAGATAGGATGGTCTGAACATAAAAATTCCTAACTAAAAGTGGGTCATGGTGGGTAGGCGGGTCCTAGTCCTGTAGCTTCCTTGACAAAGGTCAGTCTTAACCTTAAGTGAGCCTGTCTATTGCCTTTTTGCATCTAAGATAACATACCTTTGAAATATCAGAGTAATCTTTTCCAGACCCCTCAGGGCACAACCTCAGGCAAGAGAGCATGAGACCACAGAACCCCTCATTGTTATCTTGCTCCCCATTTACTAGCTTTATATTGTAAATGTTAATCATTAACTATCCTGTACTCACCAATGTAAAAGAAGTATGTGTTTCTCCATTTTGCTTTTTATCCAATCCCAGAGATTTCCTCACTTGACTTTCTCCTGCCCTATTAATCTATCAACAATGGATTCCATGCAACCTTCCTTGTGTCTTCTCCTTTTAGTCTAATGTATAAAATAAGCTGCAAAACTGCCATTCTCCTGAGCATTTTCTCAATTTGTTGAGATTTTGCTTCTGAGCACTTGTCGTCAGTTTGACTTAAACTCATAAAAATTCTCTACAGGTTTTGATATTTCTTACATTGACATTGGTAATATAAAGAAAATATTTTCTAAGATATTCTTTACCTAATGAAGTAGGAATGAGTAGTAATTTTGATTCCACCATTGCATTTTTAGATTCCTCAATATGTATGTATACCTCATCTTATCCTATATTTTTTCTATCTAAGCCAACACCTAAACCTATTAGCTTTGTATAGAATCCAGCCATCTTTTCATTCCAACTCTTCATATCTTTTTGTATTCCTTTTTTAGCCACGTATATATCTGAAAAAAAAGTTTTGTTTTGTTTGTTTGTTTGTTTCTTGTGGCAAATCATTTTCAGAGATTTGTGTTCTTCCTCTCTATTTTTAGATAATGTTCCCTTTCTTGGGAGCCAGGTGTTTCTCTGTCATTGTTTATATCCTTTTTCTAATATCAGTAACTTATCTTTTGAAAGGGATGGGAAGTCCCTATATAAATCTAACTTTGTCAGTGGACATAACCTTTGGATTATCCATGGTGCCACTGACTCTTGGGCACAGAACAATTGATCTCTAAGGTACGTACACAGACTGTCTCCCAATTCTGTTGATTTGCGGGCTGTGGAGGGATGAATAAAATCTGACTCTTGCTGGACTCTGTCCATCAGAATAAGAGTTCATATTTGTCTGCATTTCTTCTTCTAAAAATCACTGAACATGTAAGTTATACAATTCATGCTATAAATACACATATAAATATACATAAAGGCCATATTTTCTGGTCCTAGTTTAATGTGTATAGTTATTAATAATAAATTTTTAAAGAAATATATCACCTTCCTTTTATGATGTCTTATGAGATACTTTATATGAAACCACAAATTCTTAAGTACTATTTATAAGTAAGGTACAATTAGTACTGTTATTATTCAATATAACAAATTTTTAAGATAAGTAAGGAAAAAATTTACATGACTAATTAGTGATAATGAATGAAATTGGAAGGTAGAAGCTATGCTGCTTCCAGCATTAGAGTAACAGCCCACAAATGGATCAACATGAGCTCTGAAGTGCTATACCCTTATTATATAGGAAATGTAATGGATTCTTTTATCCTATTTATTCTTGACTAAGGGTTTTCTGTGAGTTCCTCAGCAAAGTAGAATTTAAAACTGATATCAAACCCAACTTTATATGTAAGTTATAATTAGTTGTATGTAATTATACACTATAACAGACCATATTAATGTAGGTTCACTTGTTCCCAGGTAAGCATTTTTCTGTCTCCTTTTTACGTCCTCATCTGAAGAATCGCTTCAAGTATTGTTATGGAGAGACATCTGGGCTGAGAGAAGCCTTCCTGACTTTTCCAGTAAATATCCTGGTATCCACATATAGATTTCTAAGGCATTATAAGTTGCAGCTGTCCATTTCAATACCTCAGAAGATGGTTTTTAAAAAGCAATACCAATCCCTAAGGAGCATTTAATAGCATACCCATGCTGCTTACAGAGAGATACAATAAAATAAAAATCAGGCATTCATCCTGATGGGGGGAAAAAGTTATATAACCCTGATGTATCAGGGACACTTTTTTTCCCTTGAAAATCTTAAATTTTTGTCCTGTGGACTTTAAATCATAAATTTCAAAAATCAAACAGTAACAATGAAACAATGACAACAAAATCTAAAATCACTCATCCAGAAATGTAGACTAAAAGATAAAAATAACACCCGGGGAAAGCAACTGCTTTTATCCAAAAGCTCTAACAGCTGAGAAACAAGATTCAATCAATAAAATACAGAAAAGTAGAAATGGCACTTATTGTGTAATTAAGCACCTTGCAGACAGCTCTTGATTCTCTGTGCAAATTAAGGTGAGATAAGCCAGTTCATTGTTGGTAATAAATACATTATTTAAGGATTTTTGAAGATCTCTTCCTGCTGCCTCTGTACCAACTCTGTTCCTTAAATATTTTCCATGTCAATGCTTCTGCTTAAGGTACTGAAGGCTACTATTTAAATGCAACTATATTAGAAAATAATATGAAAAAAATTTATAACCCCTTCCTTGCCAACCTTTCAGTTGTTCCCTAGAAGGAGTAACATATTCAAAAGTTATCTTCCTTTAACCTTTTAGTTTGTCAAGTTTGCTAGTTAGTCATCTATTAAAGACCTGAAAAAATGGAGCCCTGAGGAGAAAAATTTTACATGTAAAAAAAAGTTTTTATCACATTAAATGCATGATGTAGTTAAAAAAAATCAATAGTACAGAAAAGCTTTTAATAAGAAATGCAGCTAAATTTTGAAGAAGCTCTTCAGAAAAAAAAATGGTTAGAGTATCCAGAGGGCAGCCTGAGTTGAGTGCCCTACAGCAAGATGAGGAGACACCAAAAGACAATAGAGAAGGCAGGCATATTGAGGTCAAATATTAACTATTTAGCTATTTTGCCTGGATCTACCTGTGAGGGAGAGAGAAATAAGGAAAGTTCATTTATTGTTGTTTCAGACTTTCCTAATTAGACTTGTAAAGTGTTGTTTCACCTTTTCTCTTACTCTCAGGTAGAAGCACTAATCCACAGCTAAATGATCTTAAGGCAGCCAGGTAGACCTAGAGAAGACACAGAAAAATGCCCATGGATACCCAATAGAAGCAGGTGGTGCCCTAATTCTTACACCAGGTTAGTGACAGCAAGCAAGGTCCAGGGGGCAGCTGAGCCTCCACCCACACCTGGCATCAGTGAGGTGGAATGAAGTAGCACAAGGTGAGACTAATGGGCACTATACTGCCGCCATTTCCAGAGCTAGGCTCAGTGGGGAGCTGACCCTCCACTACCAACCTGCATCAACAAGATGGAAAAAGGAGAAGGTATTCATGACTCTGATTCCTTCCAGAAAGAAGTGACACAGCATTTTTTAAGTGCTGAAAGAAAAGAACAATCAACCCTGAATTCTATACCTAATAAAAATATCCTTCAGGAATAAAGGGGGAGTCAAGATGAAGGATAACTAAGAACCTGCTGCTGGAAGAATTACTACCCTGAAAGACTGGCTAAATGAATTTCTCTAAACAGAAAGACTGGCACTTCAGAAAGAAAGAAAGAACAATAGGGGCAAGATAAAGGTAAAAATAATGAATCATCCTTCTCCTCATGAGTTTTAAAGATTATGATTTTAATGGTTGAAGCAAAAATTGTAACATCATTTGATATGGTGCACAATATGTGTAAAGGAAAATAAGACATATTTTAAAAGTGAGGGGGATAAATGAGCCTAAATGAAAGTAAAATTTCTATACTTAAAGTGGTGAAATATGAATGCCACTCAACTGTGACATGTTATACATGTATATTGTAATACCTAGAGCAACCTCTTAAAAAACTGTAAGAGAGATATTCAAAAGCACTATAGATCAAAATTTAATTCAAAAAAATGTTCAAGTCATCCACAAGAAGTCAAGAACATGAAAACAGAAAGTCAAGAAACAGAATGAGCAAAGGGAAAACAAATAATAAAATAGCATACATAAGCCCTAACATAGCAATAATTACTCTAAATGTAAATGGTCCAATATACCAACCAAAACAAAGCTTGGCAGTGTAGATTAATAGAACATGACCCAACTGTATGCTATCTGTAAGAAACTTCTTCAAATCTAACAACATGGGTTATTTGAAAGTAAAAAGATGGGAAAAGATATATTATGCAAATATTAACAATGAAATCACAGGAATGGCTGTATTAATATCAGCTAAAGTTGACTTCAGAGTGAAGAAAATTAGTAAGGCAAATAGGTGACGTAGAAGTCAAAATACAGTAGCCAAATTAAAGGAGTCCCTAAAGGGAGAGAGAAGAAAAACACAAACAAAGGAAATTAAATAGGTAGTGATAAACCTCTCAGAATTAAAGAAAGATGAAGAACCTCAAATTGGAAAGACTGCATAGGGTGTCAAACAAGATAAAGATATACTCATCACTGGACTTATTATAATGAAATTTGATAATCTTACTTTACACTGAAATTTAGTAACACCTAAAAACTTAAAGAAAGAGCATGTCACTTTTAAAAAACCAAGAAAAAGATTTACATCTGACTTCTCAACAGCAACACTGAATGCAAAAGGACAATGAACTAATATTTTTTTAATATTAATGAGAAAGAACTTTTAACCTAGAATTAATACCCAGTCTATCATTTAAATGCAAGGATAAATATGTTTAAAGAGAAACATCCTTGATCTTATACATATGTATCAGTCTATTTCTACTTAATAGGGAGTCTTAAAATTTTGAGGATGCATTTATAATTACCCTAAAATACATTTGAGATGACGTTTTTATTTTTGCATCATTACTTATGAATACATGTTTAATTGTTGTCAGCAGTTGGATGAAGATACCGTGTTGCTGGTTACTTTGATCACTTATGTTCCAAACTCATTCTTTTTGAACAGCAAATGTATTTTTCTGTGAATGCAGAATTAATAAATAATGCAATATAAAGAGAAAAGAATAAAGTTAAAATTGGTAAGCTCAGTAAGATATTTTGTATTGTTATTTATACTATCTTATTGACTCCATTGGGCCTCCCATAAAATTAAGTGGAAAATACATACATACATACATAGGTACATACATGCATACATACATACATACATGGATAAATATCAAGCATATAAAGATTTAAAAGTTGCCGCAGAAGGACCCTTTTCAAAATACTCTTTGAAGAAGTACTTCAATGAGAAAAGAAAATCTAGAAATATGCTACAAGAGATATGGGGATTTAAAGGGACCAAGGAATTTAGAAAATGTATTATCTAAAAAAGCAATGATAAAAACAGAAAAACTAAAAATAAAATAAAACTTGTAAACAAACAAACAAAAAGAACATCATAATAATCCAGACTTTCTAGGTGATAGCATCTGGGAAGAGGGGTTGATAGAGATAACAAAGGAGATGATAGTAAGCTAATGCACTTGTCCTGCTAAGGGAACAAGATAGAACAGATCCATTAGTAAACTGATACATTTAAGAAATTAATTTGTTAAATTTGCATAAGTATAAATCTTAAGCAATTTGACACAAATGTCAGAATGACAAAAATAGATGGTATAACATTCAAAATAAAAAAATAAAAGTTGATATAGGCAATGGAAGACTTCAGGGAAGGAGAAAAAATACAGTAAATGTAAAATATGAAGGGCCGGCCGAGTGGCGCGATGGTTAAGAACTCGCTTGGGATGCCAGAGGGCCCCGGTTCGGATCCCACATATGAGGGCCAGTGACACTGCNTGGGAAGAGGGGTTGATAGAGATAACAAAGGAGATGATAGTAAGCTAATGCACTTGTCCTGCTAAGGGAACAAGATAGAACAGATCCATTAGTTAACTGATACACTTAAGAAATTAATTTTTTTAATTTGCATAAGTATAAATCTTAAGCAATTTGACACAAATGTCAGAATGACAAAAATAGATGGTATAACATTAAAAATAAAAAAATAAAAGTTGATATAGGCAATGGAAGACTTCAGGGAAGGAGAAAAAATATAGTAAATGTAAAATATGAAGTAAGGTCATAGAAATGAATCCTAATATAATAATAATTGAGATAAGCACAAATGTGTTAAACTCCTTCTGAAGACACACAGAATCTCAGAATGGATTTAAAAATAAGATCCAGTAATACACTATCTATAAGAGACATACTTTTATAAAAAGAACGTAGAAAAGTAAAAAACCAAAGGATGTGAAAAAATGTACCAAGCAATGATGAAAGGTAGCGTGGATGAAAAAGGGGCCACATACTAAGCCTGACAAGCTCAGGGAGGCCAGCATGGCAAGCCCTACAAAATCAGAGGCCGAAATTAACCACATAAAAATTCCTCACTAAAAGCGGGTCTTGGTGGTAGGCCTGTCCTAGGCCTGCAGCTTCTTTGACAATGATCAATTTTCACCTGGAATGAACCAATCTATTGACTTTTCGCAAGATAACATACCTTTGAAATGTCAGGGTAATCTCTTTTCCATACCCCTCAGGGCACAACCTTTCACCAAATCACAAGGCTACAGAACCACTCTTTATCTTGTTCTCCAAATAATTTACGGCTCCTCCTTTGATTCTAATATGTAAACTGCAAAACTGCCATTCTCTCAATCTGTTAATCTGTTAAGATTTTCCTTCCCAGCAAATGTCCTCAATTTGGCTCAAATAAACTCATAAAAATCCCCTACAGGTTTGGACTTTTCTTATGTCAACAGTAGCAACTTTAATATGTAACAAAAGAATCCAAGACAAATATAAAGAACAAAGAAAAAGTGTTACATTGGTAAAGAATATACTAAGGGAGGTAAAGAAATAGAGACAGGAAGTGAAGATAACTCAGGAAGTTTGGCTCTAAAAGGAAAGGTAGGAATGGGTAGTACGTGAAGGCAGGATGGTATTTTTAGTATATAATAGTAGAAGCTTCTTGAGAAGGTGATAGACCCAAACATCGGAGGGGACAGAATAGTTCCACGGTAAAAGAAAAGAAAGAGGAAAACACAGGGCACACAGAGGTGAGCCGTACAGATGTCCTAGGAAGAATGAGATCTTCTGTTCTGTTGAGCCTGGGTGGGCCCTCACATGCCTTTCAGCCCAGCATTTAGTTTGTAAACAGATGAAACCTGTGTGTCATCCCCATACATCTAAGATGTTCAAAGATGAGATCTGGGAGTCTAAACTACTCCTGCACTGGACAACAAGAGAAAGAAAGAAAAATAAGTTTTACATTCCACAACCAAAATGCTTATCACATCTGAATAAACTCACAAAGCTTTCTTTTTAAATCATTTTATATATATAGTCTCTCTGATTATGTTTAAAGATAGACAAGCGAGTGTATAAATGCAGGCTAAGTCAAGAAGTATAAGATACATAACTTAGGTTTCCAATCCAGTGTTTAAAACCCAGAGACGCTGCCAAGCTTTGAAAGCTTGGCTATGCATGTGAACTAAGCCTTTGAAACGTCTGTGTTTGTCGTCTCTGATGGAAATGTCTGCCTCAGAAATGTGCCTTTATTACACTGAGAATGAAAACCATCCATTACAGTAAGTGGCCTGATGTCTCCATGAGGGACTTTGAAATACATGAAGGAAATCATGCCCGTGAACCACAGTGATGGTGTATCCAGTGCCAGTGCGAAAAACGAGCCGGAGACACAGAAAGCTTGGTCTGGCTTCCGTCTTCTAAGAAAATAATGGAGATTTTTTTTTCCTGGAAACAAAGAAACCAGTCCAACATGTGCCTGGAGAAGAGAAGAAAGGTTGCTATTTTTCCTTAATGACAGCACTGGGTTCTGAAATTGAACATAGTAGGTAGGAAGAACATGTATAGATTTCAAAATATATCTAAATTTTCCACAGGAACTTCAGGAATGAGCAGCACTAAACACGTTAGCAGTTTTCTCTATTTTTCAACCCAAAACAAGACATTCTGAGAAAAAGAACCCCTATTCTTGCCTCTCTCTGCCTTGATTTACTGTCAGGAAGGAGAGATTTGGCTATGATGGAAGTTGAGGGTGGGGGAAGGGCTAACCTGTCTGTTCTGGTGACTTCCCACCTTTGATTAATTCCTAGCCTCAGGGGATGCCTCTCTCAGCTTCTTTCTTTGTTTCTATAATTGTCATTATTGTTTGCTTAATGTATCCCTCTGTGCTTTCTACTGCAATACGCTGTTTCGGGATCTTATGGGGTTCCTCTACGCTGGGAGATTTCACAAATAAATCATGGAGATTGAGAAGTTCTATCTGCCAAGGTTGATGCTGTTTGATGCATTTATAAGATCTCCTAATAAAAGAGGTGTTTTTAAAGCATTGATCAAATGTCCAATGTATAAATAAAGTAGACAAATAAGTAACATTTTAAAGGATGTTTGTGACAAGACAATTTGATCTGCATAAATGAAAGGTTAAGCAGAAAAGAGAGAATGGAATTTGTAAAACTAGGTACAGAGTAATTCAACGAGGACATGAAAGCCCCAATCACTGCTGGATTTAAGAAACCAAAGGCTGGACCCCAGCAGTGCATCAGAAGGCTGTACAGATAGCTGGTGAAAACTAAAGATGACTATTCAATGCTGTGCCATCATTGGAAATGTAAATATGTGGCACAATTCCAGATGTTAGATATGTTAATGAACAAACATCCAACAGAGTAAATTTAAAGATCTAATTGGCTTTATTGAACGGTTCATGAATAGAGCAGCATCTTATCTAGTAAATAGAGAAGTACTCTGAAGTTGTACAAATGGAAGGTTTTCATAGGCAGAAATTGGGCCGGACAAGAAAGTCAGCCAAGGAAAAGAAAGGATTGTTTCAGGCAAAGTCACTTGTCTGTGTGGGCAGGGTAGCAGGAGTCTTATCGGACTGAAACTTCACTAGTGTTAATAGGGAAATTACAGACTGGTTTAAAGCCACATTTCTGGGAGGGGCTGAAACTGTAATTAAGTCTTGCTTTGTTGTCCTTGGGTAAGCAACTCCCCCTTGGGCCTGTTATTTCTTTTCTTAACAGACAATTAAGAAAAGGTTCTCTCCTTCACCTATTGATAGCTAGATTCACAGACAGATGAGGAGTTTTGAAGGAGGAAAGAAGTATGTCAAGGGCTTCACCAAGGGAAATGGCAGAGAGGGGCTGCGAATGGTAAAGGAATGACTTCCTTCATGGTTAGGAGCACAGAGCCATCATTCTGTGGAGGATATACAACAATGGAGGTTTCCAAGTTAGGATGGATCAATTTTGCTACAGTCAGATGAAATTAAATCATGAAAAATTCTGTTTAGATAACAGTGGGATGAATAACAATGGAAATATGAGGACAGAAAAAGAGATGGAAGAAACAGTGACCAAGATCACGAGGTGTAGGAATTAAAATGACTGGCAACTGCATTTGTGGGACAGCCTAGTGCTCTTATAGAAAGCTTCACTCTTCTCCCCCAACCCCCAAAAAGAGTAGGAGGAAAGCCTGAGTGCCTGAGAGATTCTTACGATCCCTGACAATTTTGTGACCTCTGTGTGTCCAGATTACTTATTTTTCTCTGCACAGAAGTGAGAAACTCTAGTCATGTTGAGTTTCTAACCTGAAGTTTATGTTCTCATAATTGTGAGGTCCTTCTGGGCTGGCATCTCTGGCTGTGTGGACATTAATTATATCTGCAAATCAAATTGGGGTGTGGAGGGGATGACAGGGGAGATGTTTGAAACAGTGCACAGTGGCAATGTGATACGACAGGGGTGTCTTATCTAATCTCCAGTATCACTCTTTAGCATAATTTGGCCTCCTTTATGTTACCCTAGTTTCTTCTTTGTGAGCTTTCTCAAATGAAGCGGACAGATGGTATATTGGGAGACAGGCTGAAATGAATGGAAAAAAAAGTAGGTGGTACTTCAGTAGAAGGTGAAAAAGATGAGAGACTAAAGTTGACCATATTCCCAGTCTCCTAGATATTATATCAGTGGCATCTGTTAGCTTTAAACTCAATTTCCTTCTTATTTCTTTCACAGTAAGACTTTGTTGACAGCTTTCACTTTAGAGTTTAAGTGAAAAAATAGTATGTGGGTTATCTAGTGCCTTACCTTAATGAAAAAATATTGCCTTTAATATTTCCTCTGTGTTAACTGAGTGGCTTAGCTCTTGATGAGATGAAAACAGATTATTCAAAGAATCCTTCCACTAAAAGCAGATACCATTGCCATAAGTGTCCATTCTAATAATTCAGCAGCTCAGTTCGCCTCCAGCAGAGGTTAGAACACTCAAAACAAAAAGAAAAATGGTAGTGGAGGTGAAGAGACAATTGTAGTTCCTGCCCAATGGTTGAAATTTCTCATAACATTATCACAGGAAAACGGTTTGCTAGGGTTATGACAGTAATATCAAGATTTAGCTTAAGACTGAAAAATTGCAATAATTTCTCTCCTCTCCCATTACTTCAACCCAGGAAGTCAGCTGGTAAACACTGTCATTCATAAAGCAGATGTAACCTTTTGAAGCAGAGGAAAGCTCTAGAGTTTAGTAAAGGACAAAGGAGCAGGCACCATGCAAGGACAGGGTTTCCAGTGCAACAAAAGGAAAACTCACTAAAGATGTCTCAAAGCTGGCCTTTGGTATCCTACTTGAACATAGTGCAATCACAGTGATTCGGACCATAAAAATGGCTTAAAGTACTATCTTCCCAATACCACCCATCAGCTGTATAATGCCAGAGACTAGAAATGTCTCCAGTAACTGGTCTTGGTTAGAATTGAATTACTTTCTACAATTAGTTTACCACCTGTATTAATTTCCTGGGGCTGCTATAACAACGTACCGCAAACTGGGTGGCTTAAACAACAGAAATTTATTGTTTCACAGTCTGGCAGCTAGAAGTCCAAGATCAAGGTGTTAGCAGGGTTGGTTCCTTTTGAGGACTGTGAGGGAGTAACTGTTTCCTGCCTCTCCCCGATAGCTCTGGTGACCAGTGGGCAATCTTTGACATTCCTTAGCTTGTGTATGCATCATTCTAATCCCTGCCTTCACCTTGACATGCTGTTCTTCCTATGTGCGTGTCTCTGTGTTCAAATTTCCTCTTTATATAAGGACATCAGTCATATTGGATTAGGGTCCAGCCTATTGACCTCATTTTAACTCGATCGACTCTGTGAACACCTCCTTCTTCCAAGTGAGGTCACATTTTGAGGTACTGAGGGTTAGGACTCTAATATATCTTTTCACAATTCAACCCATGATACCATCTAATTTAGTTGGCGATAATTTAGTTAATTTTTTTTAGCTATCCTTAAATGAGAATATCAACCTTCCCCTGGAAATGACCCACCAAGACTTCTAATGTAAAGCTGGTGTCTCACATGACTGGTTCCAAATCCTTCCAGAATGGAGCTGTGCCTTTTCTGGCCCTAAGGAGCAGAAGTGACAATTACAGTTGTATTTAATCCCACGCCTGCTTTGGAGGTTGTTACCAGGGCTCCAAGTTTTCATCCAATGACTTGCCTTTGCTGACAATCAGAGGGGCGTTAATGGCTCACTTCACAAGGGAATGATGGCCCCCCAAAGTGTGGTGTGAGCCCCAGAAGAACTACTTCTCCCACTAAGATGTCAGCTCCACTATTATGGTTGTTCACTGCCCTTTCTCTTGAGGTTGGAGATGAACCTCAGTGTAGAGGGCATTTGACCCAATGGTATTGGCTCTTAGAGGTCTTCAAAGGCAATCCCCTCCCTCCAACTGGCTATCCCCTCTGCTGAGAATCCTGGGAGTGGGGCTGAGAATAGCTGAGGATATCATTTAATGTCTCTCCTCATCTGATACTACAAATCTAATGCAATTGACCTCATGATGCTCTTGAAAAGCACACCCACCACAGGTAGCCTGCTCAGCTCCATCTGAGGGTTTGGACTTGCAAGTAAAGAGGATGACATCACAGGGATTCAAAGGTGATTGCATGATCACACAATGAAAAAAGTGGTATGACAACACAAAGTAATAATTTGGGCATCAGATTAATCATTCTTTATTATTGCACATAACCTTTGTCCTGTCCTTGGGCCTCATTCAGAAACCATAGTGCTAACAAATTTGAGAGACATGTGAGGATCTTTGGCTTCCACATGTGTGTCTCACTTGAGTGGCACATTCTCATGTGTGTCGCTAGGTCACTGATTGCAGTTTTTCCTTTAGCTCTTTAGCTACCAATGCTCAGTCATGCAAACCCTGAAAACACCACTGAGGGGACTGCATCAGACAAGTCAGGGGTGTAGAAAAAAAAGAAACCTCACATTGTGGGAGGGATTACTTGTGGGGTCACAAATATTGATTTCATTGACCACTCTGATAGTAATATGGAGCCTGAGTTTACCCAACTCGATGGTGATGAGGGAGCTCTGCAGGCATTCGGAGGGGTATGCAGAGGGGTTTTGGAAACATTAGTAATAAAAGTCAGATGGTCTTCTTTATGATCATGGGAATAAAGAGGTATTTCTTGAGAAAAATGGCAGTTTTCCATTCTACTATTCTTTTCATGAGTCAAATGTCTATACCATGTGGGGTTTTTCACTATAAAGAGAGGTAATGAAAAGTAATATTACCAAGAGAGGAAAGCATATTTCAGTTTTGGATTTTAAAACCTGTATCGTCACATATATTTTATTTTTATTATAAGCACAAGCCCATTATTTCTGGCAAAAGGAAAAGAATGTTTACTACTTGTATGAGACTAAAAGCAAATAAGGACTGAATTGTGTTATCATTCAGTGAAAACTAGTTGCTTCTCTTGGTTGACACAGAGAACTTTTCCTACAGCCTGTTAGAAAGTAACTTGAAATTGGTAAAATATATAAGCCAGGTTCTCAGGTTGAATAACAGAAGGTTGAAAGTTGCATTGTACACTGCTCATATGCCATCTATTTTCATGGTACTTAAATTCAGTAGGTACAACAAAACCCAGTGATAAATGCAGCAGAATAATCATGTGAGGAAATAAAGCAGGAAAGACTTTGCTGAAGAAAGTACAGGAGAGAGGCTCTGGAACCAGGGCTTTTAAACATATTCATTCTGTTGCTTCCTTAAGGTTGTCCATGTCACCACCCCTCAACACAGGGGCCAAAAAATAGTTTCTGAAATTTCCTTCTTTGGGAAAAAGGGAGCTAAAGTAGCCATATTCTTTGTTCTTGTCACAGCAGAGAAGGAGTAATGATGGAGAAGACCTATGTGGTGAATGAGTAGTAACCGGAAAATGTGTACACGTCAGGAGGAGCTCCTCCCATTGCTAATTACTGATAAGAGGAAAAGTAGCCAAAAGTGGACCTCATCACAGGAAAGTGCTGGAAAGCCAGTGCGGTGCCTACAAATCAGAAGCCCTGAGAGCTAGGTCAAGCTGTAATTTTTACCAGGCTTGCGATCTTGGACAAGTCACAGATGACTCTGAGTCTCAATCTCCTTTTCTATAATATGAGCATAAATCACTACTCTTAGAAGTATTGATGAGATTGGAGTGGTAAAGATTTGCAGAGACACACACCCACACTCAAATGACAATGTAAATGGGAGCAGAAGCCTTTTTATTGTTAGCTGGGCTAGTGTTGCTTAAGCTCAATGAGCTTAATAGGTCTTCTCCCTCTGCTAGAAGGCCTATACTTACTGCCAACCAGTTTCTGGTGATCAGACCACTCAGTATGTACACATGAAGAAGAAAAGGAAGCTAGAAAAAGAGCCAGTCCACTTCCAAAATCCAGACACGGGAAACTTGCCACGTGAGGCTGGATACAAAAGGTCAAAGAGAGAGGATTAATCCAATGCAAGTGTCTCTTAAAACATGGCTACCCTGGTTGCCAGTAAGTGTGGCCCTGTCAGTATGAAATTTGGAGATAACCAAGGTAGGAGATGTTGAAGAAGATTTCCCTGCCACCTTTATCCTCCTGCCTACTTATCTCAAAGGAATGTGGTGGTAATCAAAAATAAAGGTGAGGGCCGGCCGAGTGGCTCAGTTGGTTAAGAGCTCACTCAAGAGTGTGAGCTCTGAGCAACAGCAGTTTGAGTCCAGCCTGAGCTGAGCTGCGGCTGAGCTGCCAACAGGTGGCAGGATGGCTCAGCTGAAAATAAATAAATAAATAAATAAATAAATAAATAAATAAATAAATAAATAAATAAATGGGAAATCCCTTTGTAAACTGTAGAGTACTACAGAAATATCATGGGTTATAATTTTTATCAGTAGAGGGAGGAACTGGGAGAGATTTTGCTAATGAACCACCACAATAAACCACCATAATAGAAACATGCTTTGAAATGTCTTTGAGCCTCTCACTTTTGGGAATGCCACTCTAACCTTAGTGGTGAGTCTCTAGAAAACATTGGTTTTATTTTTTTAATGCATTTTTATTTTTCAATTACAGTTGACATAAAATATTATATTAGTTTCAGGTGTACAACATAGTGATTAGACATTTGTATAACTTTCAAAGTGATCACCCCAATAAGCCTAGTACCCATCTGACACCATATATAATTATTGCAATATTATTGACTATATTCCCTATGCTGTACTTGACATCCTCATGACTACTTTGTAATTGGCAATTTGTACTTCTTAATCCCTTCCCCCTTTTCACTCAACCCCCCAAACTCCCTTGACCTGGCAACTAAAATGTTCTCTGTATCTATGAGTTTATTTTTGTTTGTTTGTTCATTTTGTTTTTTAGATTCCACATATGACTGAAATCATATGGTATTTGTCTTTCTCTCTCTAACTTATTTCACTGAGCTTAATATCCTGTAGTTTCATCCATGTTGTTGCAAATGGCAATATTTCATTCTTTTTTTTAATAGCCAAATAATAATCCATTGTATATGTGTATCACATCTTTATTCATTCATCTATCCATGGACACTCAGGTTGCTTCTGTGTCTTGGCTATTGTAAATAATGCTGCAGTGAGCATATGGATGCATATGTCTTTTTGAATTAGTGTTTTGGGTTTCCTCAGGTAAATACACAGAAGTGGAATTGCTGGGTCTTTCTTTGTCTCTTGTTATAGCTTTTGTTTTAAAGTTATTTTATCTGTTAGAAGTACTGCTACTGTAGACTTTTTTTCATTTCCACTTTCATGAAATGTTTTTCCATCCCTTTACCTTCAGCTTGTGTGTGTCTTAATCTGAAGTGAGTCTCTTGTAGGCAGCATATGTGAGGGTCTTGTTTTCTTATCCATTCAGCCACCCTATGTCTTTTGACCGGAGTCTTTAATCCATTTACATTTAAAGAAATTGTTGATAAGTATGTATTTTTTGCCATTTTATCATTCATATTTTTTATCTCTTTTTTCTTCTTTTTCTTCCAGAAGTTACTTTAACATTTCTTGTAATACTGGTATGGTGGTGTTGAACTCATTTAGCATTTTTTATCTGGGAAACTCTTTATCTGTCCTTTGATTCTAAATGATAGCATTGGTGGGTAGGGTAATCTTGATTGTAGGTCCTTGCTTTTCACCACTTTGAGTACTTCCTGCCAATCCATTCTGGCCTGCAAAGTTTCTGTGGAGAATTCAACTGACAACTTTATGGGAGCTCCCTTGTAGATAACTAACTGCTTTTTTCTTGCTGCTTTTAAGATTTTCTCTTTGTCTTTAACCTTTGGCATTTTAATTATGATGTGGCCCTCTTTGGTGGGGGCTTCTTTGGGTTTATCTTGTTTGGGACTCTCTGATGGTCTTGGACTTGTATGTCTATTTCCTTGGCCAGATTAGAAAAATTTTCCATCATTATTTCTTCAACTAGGTTTCAATTCTCTGCTGTCTCTCTTCTCCTTCTGGTAGCCATATGATGCAAATGTTGGTACACTTGATGTAATCCCAGAGGCCCCCCTTAAACTATTGTCATTTTTTTTTTGAGTCATTTTTTGTTTTGTTTACTGTTCTGGGTGTTTTCTGCTACCTTGCCTTCCAAATTGCTGATTCTGTCCTCTGCTTGATCTAATTTGCTGTTCGTTCCTTCTAGTATTCTTTATTTCTGACTGGTTCTTTTTTATGGTTTCTGTGTACTTTTTTATGTTTACTATCTCTTTGTTGAAGTTCTCACTAAGTTCCTTGAGCATTATTATAACTAGCATTTTTAACTCCATAGCTTGTAGATTGCTTACCTCCATTTTGCTTAGTTATTTTTCTGAGGTTTTTTTTTTTCTGTTCTTCCATTTGGAACATGTTTCTTTTGGCTGTTTCTGTTTGTTTCTATGCGTTATGTAGATCTGCTGTGTCTCCCAGTCTTAGCAGGGTAGCCTTTTATAGTAGGTGTTCTGTGAGGCCCAGTGGCACAGTTTTTCTAATCACCTGAGCCGGGTGCTCCAGGTGTGCCCCTTGTGTGGGTCCTGTGTGCCCTCCTGTATAATTGAGCCTTGATTGCTGCTGGCACATCAGTGGGATGGATTGACCTACAGGCTGATTGGCTATGAGAACTGGGCATGACTACAGTGGAGGAACTGTTGTGCAGGGGTTGACAACATGGAGAAGGATTTGCTTTAGTGAGGTAATAGTGCCTGCCAAGACTGCCCTTTGGGTGTGTCTTTTGTGGATGTGGTTGGGTGGTGCCCTGGTGTGGTCTGAGGCTGGACACTGGGATGTTTCTGGGGCCTCTTGGGAGGAGCTTTGATGCAGGCCAAGGTCAGCCACTGCCTGTGTCCTGCCTTGGGCCACTTGACATGAGCTACAAAGTGATCTACAGATGGTTGCCATTTGTGCTAGATTTGAACATGCCTGGGAAAGGCTAAGCTTTGAGCTGTAGCTAGCTGCCACAAGTATTGGGCTTGGAGCTATTTAGCAAGAAGTACAGGGCATGCTGTGGCCAGATGCTTCTTGTTTGGGGTTTGTGGACCTTTGAGAGATTTTAGGAAAGTCCAAAGCATCAGCCAAGACAGGCCATTTGTATGGAAAAGCCACTGGAAATGGCTTGGGTGGGCCCAAAAGTTGGGGTGGGGTCTCAGGGAATCACAAGGATGGGGCAAAGAGTGTTAGCCAGGTTGATGAAGACTCAGATATGGCACCTGCAGGCTATGTGAGGAGAGGGTTTAGCAATGGCTTCTGCCAGCACTTTTGTCTGGAAGAAAGCTGCCCCTCCAGCCCCTACCCTGAAGCCAGAAAATTTAGTTCCCCATATGTCCCTGGAGTCTTTCAAGCTACTGTCTCAGCACTGGAGCTCAGAGTGAGAGAGTCCATGAGCAAGTAAATCCCTACACAGGCCCTTTAAGAGGAGCACCTGGGACTTCAGCAGCCCTCGATCTAACTCAGCCACAATCGCCACTGGTTTACACAGCCAGTAGTTATGGAGACTTCTCTTCCCAGCACTGGAACCCTGGGCTGGGGAGTCTGGTGTGAGCCTGGGACACCTCACTCCTCAGGGAGTCCTCCACAGCTGAGATATTTCTAGAAATTTTTAATCACCACACAGGGATATGGGGACCAGCCCATTCAGCATCTCTGGCCCTCCTACCAGTCTCAATGTGGCTTCTTTTGTATATCCTTAGTTATAGGACTTTTGTTCAGCAAGTCTTTGGGCGATTCTCAATGATGGTTCTTTTGTAGTTTAGTTGTAATTTTTATGTGGTTGTGGGAATAGGTGAGCACAGCATTTACCTACTCTGCCATCTTGACTGGAAAACATGGAGTTTTCAATTCTATTAAACAAACTAGAAGTAGGGGGTGATTACTTGAAAACCCAGCTCCACGTTGATACTGATATTAACTTTGACATGTAAATTTTTTAGTTCTGGGTCCAGGAACCTGCCTCTGCATCTTGCCTGCTTGCACTTGATGGGAGGCTGATATGATAGATGAATAGGGAAACACAGTGTGCAGAGAAATTAAGTTATTGGTTCCTTGGGTACTTTACTCTGAGGAACAATTCCAAAGTTCTATTCAAATTTAACATTTGAATACTAAATCACCTCTCTCATTCCCTTGGGTTTCTCTTTCCTTTGTTATCAAAAAGACTTCAGGAATCAGAACCAATCTAAATATTGAGCAGCACAGAAGTGGGTAAATGTATTATGTTACATCCATATAATGGGACACTATGCAACCAGATATGAGATAATTGTGATGTGATGGACTAAGTGACAAAAACTTTTTACAATGCAGTGGATAGGCCTTGATTTCATTTTAGTAAGACAAACAAAACCCATAGCTGTATGAAAAAAAACAAAAAACTAAAAGTATATGTATATACATAAATGTGAACAGTAGTTATTTATGGATATAAAATATTTATTTTCTTCTTTTATCTTTTCTCCATATTCCATATTTTCTATAGAGAATATGTAGAATCACTCTATCATTAAAAAGAAATAAATGTTATCTTACAAATAATAAATTTAAAAAGGACTTATAATTTTTTTTAAGTCATTAAAGCTTAGCTTCAATTCTAAAGTGAATCTTGGAAAATGTGGTACCTCAAAACCATCATGTTTTTCAGGTCAATTTTTATTGGTCTGAAAGCATATTGTCAGCACGTACTAAGTAGCTCCACGCCCTGGGGTCTGATGCCTGGGTCCAGAGAGTGGCAGTGGAGTGTGAGTTACCTTCTGGGGAAGGCTGGAAGCAGCCTGACCTGAAAGCCTCTAGCATGTCCCCAGGGAGAGCCACTGTGGTTCTCAAGTAAGATCTTCCTTGTACTCTGAAGAGGTTCAGGGTGTGCTATCTTAAAATATACTAGCCCGGCTTAAGAATTATTTTGAGCTGAAGGCAATTGAGAAAAAGCAGATGCAGAATAAGCTTTCTGTCCTCCGACCACAACTGCCTGAAAAGCAGAAAATAAATTCCCCTAGGGAATGTGCCCCCTTCAACCTCCCACACTAGGAATGGGATAACAATCTTATTACCAGAGATAAGATGGCACTGAGAAAGAATCTACACAAACAAACCTTACTGACTAGCCCTTATCTTCCATTAGTTTTCCCATATATTTACCTTCCCATAATTTGCCCTCCCTAAAATCTCCAAGTCCTTTTCCATTGTCTTGTCACTTCTCTACAAATTTATTGTTTTTTTGCTAGCATGCTGTAAAAGCCCAATTCTAGCCATCCCTTTGAGTTACTCATCACTGAGTTCTCCCGTGTATGCGTACAATGCATGCAGAAATACACTTGTGTTTTTCTCTTGTTAATTTGTCTTTTGTCAGTCTAATTTGCAGAGCTCCAGGAAATGGGCCTAGGAGGGTAGAGGGAAAAATTTTTCCTCCCCTATAGCTCCAAGAAATAGAATAGACACCATTTATGGAAACAATGCCTTCACTCACATACCAGTAAATCCAGAAATAGTGGAATCCACATGCTGGTTGATTCAGTCAAGAACCCAGAGTCACCACATCTCTGACTTCTGCCATCCCGTGTGCTGGGAAAAAACTGACTACAGCAGCTCCAGTCACCATATCCAGATCTGACTGAGTCTTAGGAGAACAGATATTGTCTGACCCTCTAACAGGCTTCCTCTGGAAAGGGGACTGGGATCACCTTTGGATCAGTCAGGCCTCCTCTGGGACCAGCAGGTTGCCCTGAGGCTTCATGTGAATACTCAAGTGATTGGAGGATACCTAACAAAACCAAGGGCCATTAGGAAGAATGAAGGGACGCTTGATTTTGGGTAGGCAACAAAAGTGTCCACCCCACCCCACTCAATCTGAACTGTTTGAATTCTTGGGGTCAGTGGGAAACTAAGTTTCTTCTACCCACTGGATGAGGATGCTATGAACTCAGCTGGCAGCTCATACTCCTAATAAAGGGGAACCTGACATTACTTTTCTTACATGAAAAATTACACATGTAATATATTTTTGTTAGTGATTCACATAATATAGAAGATTGTAAAATAAGGTATAAACATTTCTGTGCAGGAAGCTTTCTACTTGCCCCTCCAGAACCGTTCTCCTCCCTTCTCCACCCTGATCTCTGCTCTGCACCTGCTGCTCTATATAGACATTAATGGGCTCCCTCACCTCTGACTTCCAGGAGTGTTCAGCCAATAAGGAACCCTGGTGGGGGAATGGAAGGAGGGAAGAAAATGAGTTGGTCAGAGTATTTATTCCCCTGGTTTCCTTTCTAAGTGGTCATCATAGACTGTGTCTCTTGACCACAGCTTCTCTCAAAGCTGTCCTGAACCATGACTCTCTCCTATTAGGTTCCAGGAACTATTCTCTGCCCCTGTCCCTTCAGACCTAGGGATGGTGACAGCCTTGCTTTTTCTAACCCCAAGGAACTACACTATATTCCTTGGGGTTTCCATACAGCCTGCTCATAGTTTGTTAAGTATTAAACTCTCCTCAAATTATTCTAATTTAAGGAGATTAAATTGAATTAATTTCCTGTTAGAAAGCCAATACTGTCCCCATTCACACTGCCCACTCCCACTCCAGACCATTTAGCCTACATTTAGGCATTTATATATATATATGCATACTCATACATGTAATATATGTGTATATATACATAGATGCACATATACATACACGTATGATATGTATATATGTGTACATACACAGATATGCAGATATATATATACATATATATAATTGTTTTGTTTTTTAATACATTACCATTATGTTATATAGTGTTTTGTTTAGTTCCTTGCCTTTTCACTCTGCAATCTGTTAGGAAATATTTCCATGTCAGTGCATTCTGACTTATCTCACTCTTTTTAGTGGCTAAATAGTATTCCTTAATATGAATTACCATAGCTCATTAAACCACTTACCAATAAACATTTGTCTTATTTATAATTTTTAATTAATGTAAACAATGTCACAATGTACATCGTTACACATACATTTTTATGTGTATATTCAAGTATTTATTTTATAAAAATTTTTTTTAAAACTTCAGCTATGGTTAACATTCAATATTATGTAATTTTCAGGTGTACAACATAGTCCTTAGACATTTATATAACTTACAAACTGATCCCCCAATAAGTGTAGTACCTACCTGACACCAAACATAGTTATTACAATATTATTGGCTATATTCCCTATAATGTACTTTAAATCCCCATGACCGTTTTGTAATTTGTACAAGCATTTCTTTAGGAAATATTGCTGGAAATGGAATTGTTGGGTCAAAGGGCATTGCTTTAGAATTTTTATTGAAACTGCCAAATTGTCTTCCAGAAGGGTGTCACCAGTTTTCATTTCCAATAGAGAAAGAAAAGGCCAATTTCTTCATACATGCTTAAATTGACATTATTCATCTTTTTCAATGTGGGCATTTAATAGGCAAAAATATCTCATTTTGATGTGCATTTTATTTTTATTATTATTGTGGTTGGGCATCTTTTCATATGTTTATTGGCTATTTGGGTTTTTCTTCTGGGAATTGCCTCTACAGATCTTTTGTACATTTTTTCTATTGGTTTGTTTGTCTTTTCTTTTTTATTTAAAAGAGGTTTTATATGTTGTGTACATTAATCTTTTGCCTATTAAATATGTTGCAAATATTTTCTCTCAGTATTTATTTAATATTGTTTATGTTATTTTCTGACCTACAGAAATTACGAATTCAGTAAAGTTGAGTAAGTACTACTTTTTTTCTCTTTCTAAAGAAAAACACATATTTAAAGAGTTGAATTAAAGACTAACCCTATTGTGCATTTACTTATTTTATTTTATTTAAAAAATTCCCATAATGTAAAAATCAACTATTTTCTTTGATGCATGTACAGTTCGATGAATTTTAACACATGTATAGGCTTTTGTAATCATTATCACATTCAGGATAAAGAACAGCTTCATTATCCTGTGCTATTTGATTTAGTCACACTGTCCCCTCATCCCAGACCCCTGGCAATTTTTGATTTGTTTATTCTTTACGTAGTTATTCATAGCATTCAAAATTATTATCTTTTTCATGTCTGTGGGGCATATCCCCTCTATCATTCCTGATATTGGTAATTTGCATTTTCTCTCTTTTATTCTTTGTCATTTTTGCTAGAGGCTTATCAATTATATTGATCTTTTCACAGAACTAGCTTTTTGTTTCATTTTTTTCTCTGTTTCTCAATAGAGTATACTGCTTTCTATTCATTGATGTTTACTCTTATTTTTATTAGTTCCTTTTTTCTACTTGCTTTGGGTTTGTGTTGCTCTTATTTTTTAGTCTATAAAAGAGAAACTTAAGATTATTGATTTGAAACTAATTTTCTTTAAAATATTATAAGCATTTAATACTACAATTTTCCTCTTAGCTGCATCTCACATATCTTGATTATTTTTATTTTGTTCAGTTCAAAATATTTTCTAATATTCCTCAACTTTGGTTTTGATCTTTGAATTATTTGGATATGTTTTATTTAATATCCAAGTATTTGGAACATTCCCTTTATGTTATTCATTTCTAATGTTATTTTATGTGGTCAGTAAACATATTTTGTATGATGTTGAATATTTTTAATTTATTAGGATTATGGTCTATCTTGATAAATGTGTTCCATGAATACTTGGAAAGAATGCTTACTCTGCTGTTGTTGGATAGGGTGTTCTATAAATGTCAATTAAATCCAGGTGTTTGATGATGTTGTTCAATATTGCTACATCTTCATTGATTTTCTGTGTCTACTAGTTCTACAAAGGAGTATTGGAGTTTCCAAATATAATTGTGTATTTGTTTGTTTCTCTTTTGGTTCTTTCAATTTTTGTTTCATCCATTTGAAGCACTGATTCCAGATATGCACGTATTTAAGATTTTTGTGTGTTACTGAATTGACCATTTTTTCATTATATTATGTTCTTCTTTATCTCTGGTACATTTATTTGTCTGATATTAATATAGTCACACCAGTTTTCTTCTAATTAGTGTTTCCATGATACATATTTTTATTTTTACCATGTAAAATTATATCCACTTGTTATCTTTTTATTCAAAATGTATTTATTACCCATGTATATCATATCCAAAGTGTGTTTCCTATAGCCAGCATATCACTGAATCATATTTTTAAAAATCTATTATAATAACCTCTTTTTAAATTGGTGTATTTTTACCATTTACATTTAATGTAATTATTTATATCTTTGTATTTAAGTCTACCAGTTTATTATTTGTTTTCTGTTTGTTTCCTCAGTTTTTCATTCATCTGTTTCTCTTTTCTCACTTTCTTTGGGTTATTTGAACATTTTTATTTATCTGTTATGCTTTTAATATCTTCTTTGAATAGGTTTTTTCTTAACTTTTCATGATCTATTTAGAATCAATATTTTACTGCTTCAAATGGAATGTAAAAACCATCCTACCATGTAGGTCCCTCCCTCCCTTTATGTTGTAGTTGTATCATATATTACATCCATATTGAAAGTGCCATCTTTATATAAATGCTTAAGCTATTCTTATGCACACTCATTTCTTTATCAACTTTACAATCAGTTTGTCAGTGTCCTAAAACACTCATCTGGAACTTTTATTGAAATTACAATAAAATTATAAATATTTGGGAGAGAATTAGCATTGCTAAATAAAGTTTTTGACACATAAGCGATCCTTAGTACTATTTGTT
The DNA here is from genome assembly GCF_001890085.2 of Hipposideros armiger. Lineage (NCBI taxonomy): Eukaryota > Metazoa > Chordata > Mammalia > Chiroptera > Hipposideridae > Hipposideros > Hipposideros armiger. The sequence continues at coordinate 1,420,836 of NW_017731708.1, forward strand.
GAGTGAATGAGCAGTTTGTATTACTGAGGGTTCCCATAGAGCAACACGGTATGCCTTTCCATTTACTTATATGTTTCAAGCATTCTTTTAAAAAATATTTAGTTTATTCTTATGTTAGAGTAATTAATCTTCACAAAAGTGGCTCAAGTTCCATCAGTCATAACACTTTGACTCCCTTGGCCATAACTGATTTGTCCAGGGATGAACATTTGACCCACGCTGTGACACCCATAACTCTTAACAGAGTTTTTAAATTAAAAAACAGAGAAACAGTTGTAGTTTATCTGAGTGAAATGTGGGGCCCTGCCACTGAGAGTAGCCATGGCACTGTCCCATATAAGGGAAGCCTGCCAAAGGCAGGAGATAAGTTTATGCCATTCCTGGTTCTAGTTATTTCAGGAGCCCAGTTGAACTCTTGCTCTTCCTGAAATCAAGAGAGTAACAAATCATCTTTTTCAGTCTAACCTTGTTCAAGTAGAGTGTCTGTCACTTAAAACCAAAAGAGTCCTAATATCATAAATATCCATAATAATTTAAAGAGGGTTATCTCTAAGGTACCAAGGAAATATCATTGCAGAAACTACTTTCATGAATAGGTAATGATTATCATTATTATAATGATCATTAAGTGTTGATATATGTGATAGCTTTTAAACTATTTAATAGTGCTTGAAAACAATTTTCAAAAGTCATTTAAGCATTTTTCTTGCAATCTTGCTCAAATTATTTGGCTTAGTAAATGATAGTTAATGTAAATCAGTCAAAGATAAACTTAAGGCTAGCCCCTGTCAAATCATCTAAAATAATGAATGAATTAAATATTACAGTGCTAATTTTTTTCAGATACTAGAATAAGCTGCCATAATTAGAAACCACAGATATTTTCTAAAACTATAAAAGTCTTACAAACATTTCAATATTAACAAGGAGTATTGTCAGATAGATGACTTACAAGTGATATCAATATTCCACTATTGTCATTACTCAAAATAAAATGCTAAGTAAACCTTTAGCAGTTAATGTTCTAGGATGACACGGAAGAGCTTAGTGGATTACCTATAATGACATATGTAGGCTCACTGGCCCCCCTTTGCTCCCCATAGCTGGGGCTTGTTATTTCCTCCTATGGTCTCTGCCTTTTCCTATACACACACTCACTCAGACTCTGAAGTCAACTCTCTCGTTCAGCTTTAGGAGAGATTTAAGAAGCCCCTCACCAGAAGCATCAAGATTCATTGTTAACACAGCTCTAAGGGTACTCTTGCTCTGATCTTGTTCCTTTTGACAAGCTTCTGGCCCAGCTATAACTGCTAAGGGCACCTGACAAAGTTCCATGGGAATTTCTAGAGCCTTGACCCTGAACTCTGGTGCTTGTGTCTGGGCTCCATTGCTTCTGCTAGATAGAGCTCCTGGATGCCAACTGCCCCCACTGCTCTTTACCCACCCAACTTCCTTGTTGTGCTCACCTCACCTGCCAGGACATCCTTCTGATGCCAATACCTGTGTCCTGTACATTTATCTTCTATCTTCTTCTGGGACCTGCTCAGGTCTTTTGCTCCACCTACTCTGACAGGAGCATATAGACCCCAGAATCTAGTCTTCTGTCAGCTGCTCATGGTGCTACCACCTCAACCCTAGTACAAGCAGACCCTGCAGATCTGTTCTTCACTGACAATGTAAATCTTTTCTTGACCATTAGGCAAATTTGTTTCTATACCTGTTCCTTTAGCACCTTCTATTATAAGACGTAACAAATGCAAATTATAATTGTTTATCTAAGCTGCACTTTGAAGGCAGGTACAGCATTCTATTCAATCTTAACATTCCATGTGCCTATGCATACTTCTAAACCTTCAATAAATGTGTATAATAGTAAAGCTGAGGTGTAATTATACCTCAAAAATGTTCTCTATAAAACAGGATATTACCATCCCCCATTACTCAGAAGAACTGTTGATCACAACTCTTAGCAGTAATTCTCTCCCACTGTTAAGCACCATGGTATCCAGGAAAAAGGAACAAGCCCACTATTTCGCTCCATCTAAATCTGTCTTGAGGATCCATAATGATGCCAGTGTTCTTCAGACCACAATACTAGGGAATGAACGGCCAATACTGCATTCTCTCAACCTACTACAGTGCATGTCTTTTGCTCAAGAACATTCATCAGTTTTAACAATTAATTCTGGCATATGGCATATCATAGTAATGGTGATAAAGGTAATAATGCTAAAACATCAATAACCATTAAAAATGATAGGGATGTATAGTGTAAAGGTTAAGACCATAGAACCTAGAGTCACACCTGTGATTAAATCCTGAATCTGACTGTGTAAAATTAAGCTAATATTGACTCAACCTCTGTAAGGCTCAGGATTGTGCTCTTCTGAATGGGACATGATTAAATGAGAGGATGTATTTAAAGTGTCAGTATAGTTCCAGGCCAGGCACAGTGAAAGTTCCTTTTTAGAAAAAAAAAAAAGAAAGCAATTGCTTTTGTTGTTAGCTATTGTAAGCTTTTAGAAGCAGCAACAGGTTGTTTTTTTTCCTTTTTTCTTGGTATTTATTAATTCAAAACTGTTTACTGAACATCAAACCATACAAAACACTGAAGCATAGCACTATGGGAAATATGAAGCTCTAAAATGCCACAGTCTGTCTGCTGAAGCTTGTAATTCAAAGGAGGGCTGAAACATGAGCAAAAAAGCTACACATGAGGACACCAAAAGCCACCAACAAAATGCTAGAAGGGTTTAGCAGATAGAGGAAAAGGACACGCGTATCTCAGAGAGAAGCCCTGTGTGCCCCACGCGATGCAAGCTGCATAAGAGGTGTCTCATAATGCCTGCTTTTTGTCCCACAGTAGGAATGTTTCAAATGGTAAAAAGTAGCTGCTCTAAAAAAATGCCAGTCTAAGTAGCTTGAATTTTTTCTGCTTCTGCTATTTATGATCCAACCACCATGATATTTAATTGTATGTTCTTCTTTAAGAGCCTTAAAGGGATTCTTACAAGTCTGCCTAATAGGTATTCATTACTTCAGCCAAGCTAAACAAGCTGTAAATGAAACTGACAAATGGTGTTATCCCACTTGCTCTATTTTTCTTTTCATATCCAGCAGAAGATAGTTTGAGGATCTCAAACTCCTGACACTCTGCAGAGAGCCAAAGGGCCAGAGATGATTAATGTGGACTGGTGCTGAATCCATTTCTCTTTCATCTTTAATATGTAGTAAAAGCCACTGGAATATGAATCCAGAGGCTTGGATTCAATAGCCTTGATGTCCCTCAAAAGGCATTGCGTTTAATTATCCCATCCCTATATCCTCCCTTTCCTGGTCTGTAGGTGGCAATGTGGAAGTGGATCTATAGAGGAGAGCTAGCTTTCTGTGCTGCTTGCTCTGGAGAGGGGTGAAGATTCTGGACTTGGGAGAGTGGGGAGAGAAAGTCTTTCCAGAGGTTTATGTCCTTGAGGATGAAGAACAAGGATGATTATTTTAGTTGATACCAAGATTATGAAATCTGTGCTGGGTTTTTATAGAATCAGTTTATTGATGATCACATGGCACATTTGGAAGACTTAGGGCCAAACCTGCACTCACCTTAAAATGTCAGGCCTCAAATTACACCATTTAACATTTATTCTAGGTTCTGCATATCTTCTCTTTGTAGTTCTTTTTATAAATATAAATGCCTCTGGGAGAAGCAAAACATTGTTGCAGTATTGTTATGCTTTAGCAAGAATTGGTTTGTCAATATCTCTCTAGTCATCACCATCATGCCTTCCTTTTGATCACAGCCATCATTTATCAAGTGCCTATTTTATTCCACACAGCCATAATTTATCAAATGCCTATTTTGTTCCAGGCACGCCATACCTGGGTCAGAAATGGTGACTACACGGAGACTTAAACACAATTTAAAAACCATCCAGAGCAATCATAGATGGAGCAGACTATTATAAATTACTTATAAAATTGTTCAAGCTAAATAAATTGCTTTTCTCTCCTCAATTTCTAAATATCCAATTCTGTAGATTAGCAAAAAATAATTTATATTTGGGCTTGAAATCAACTCTGTGCTTTTGTTTAAATATAAATGTGCTCATTACTCTGGTAATTCAGAAATATTTCTTCCATAGTTTGAATTTGTGTCCCCCCAAAATTAATACATTGAGATTCTAATGCCTAATGTGATGGTACTAGGAGGTGGGGTCTTGGGGAGGTGCTTAGGTCATGAGGATGGAGCCCTCATGAATGGGAGTAGAGCTCTTTTAAAAGATCCAACAGAGCTTGTAGCACCCTTTGCCCTGTGAGGGTACAGGGAGAGGTTGGCAGTCTGCAATCCATGAGAGGGCTCTCATCTGTCCATGCTGACACCCTGATCTTAGTCTTCCAGACTCCAGAACTGAGAGAAATAAATGTTTGTGTTTATAAGCCACCCCGTCTGCGGTAGTTTGTTATAGCAGCCCAAGGGGATTAAGACATCTTTAAGCAAACAATAACACTGCACTATATGACAGTCTCTATTGGGAGAGCAGGGAAAATTGTCTGGGTTCCCAAAAAGCTATTGATGCCAACTAGTTCACTACTCCACCTAGGTAGGAAAGAGTGCACAGCCTTCCAGACTGGCACAGTCACCTCTCAGGGTTGGTTGTCCATGTGGCACATTTCTGAATGCCTGACTGGGCGGGGCTGAGCTGGGAGGAGAGAGGAAGCAGGGGGCTCACACTTTCAGGGGGCTCACACTTTCCCGGTGAAAGCAGGTATTGTGAATGGACAACTATTTTCTTTCTTTCTTTCTTTCTTTCTTTCTTTCTTTCTTTCTTTCTTTCTTTCTTTCTTTCTTTCTTTCTTTCTTTCTTTCTTTCTTTTCTTTCTTTCTTTCTTTCTTTCTTTCTTTCTTTCTTTCTTTCTTTCTTTCTTTGTTCTTTCTTCCTTTCTCTCTCTCTCTCTCTCTCTCTCTCTCTCTCTCTCTCTCTCTCTCTCCCTCTCCCTCTCCCTATCTATCTACATCTACATCTATATCTGTATCTATATCTATCTATATCATTCAGAGCTAAGGAGAAGGAGATGGGGATCTGGAACTTCAAAGGAGAGTAAAGCAATTCACTGGGAGATGAAAAGAATTGATTTTTAGTAAACAAATGTTTGCTGGGTCATCTAAAGACAATAGGTCTTAAAGAGGACTTAGATCTTGTTAGGTTTCTCCCTGTTTACCACACCTAATTCATATTATACTATGGTTATCTATGATGATAGTTCTTCCTGGAATAGGCCCTCTATATCTTAAAATCTCTTAGGCAGGTTGGAGGAAGTTTAAAGTTTCTTCCTAAATCTTTTGTTTCTTAAAAATAAAATAACCCTCATGCCAGAGAGACATATTTTGGGGTGGCATAATTTGCTTCCCTACATTATCAAGAGATATATGCTGAGGTGCAATTTTCTGCTTTTGTCACAAATCCTTGTGCAAAGATCTTAATTAGAACAATGCTTTATATAGTTACAGTTGGACAATCCAGGTTCATTGCAGATCTTCCACAAGTGCTATTGGCTTTCTTGACACTTAGGTCTCCATCTAAGCTGCTTCCACTGTGCACCAGAGATGCTCCTTTTCTGTGGTTATATGATGATGCCCGAGTTACCCTGGCCCTAATAATGATTTTCCTTCCTGAAACCACCTGTGGCCACCAGCAAGGATTTGAAATTCAAATGAACTCAGATGAAATTTATTCACTTTCCCAAGATTTATTTAAAATTGTACTCCTTTCTATTCCCCAGCACACCTATCTTCCTTCCCTGATTTTCTTTTTCTCTTTCCCAAAATATGTCCCCATCTGACATACTACATATTTTTGTGTTTATTAGTTTGTTTTCTGTGGCCTCATCCTACTACAGACAAACTCTGAGAGTTAAGAAGTTTTTGTTTTGTGTTAACTATTGTGTCCCCAGCATTAGCATAATATCTGGTACATGATAGGTGTTCAGTAAATAATTATCGAGTAAATAAATAAGTTTTTTCCATAGCCATATGTACTCTGAATACAAAAGTAGTACAAGACTGATGGGAATTTTTAAAAGTACAGAGAAGCACCAAGAAGAAAATAAAAACCACCACTCATAATAACACCAATCAAAGATGTTAATATCATGGTATAAATACATGCAGTGTTTTTTTTCTCAATTTCCAATGGACAAAATAAGGATTGCATTGCACATATTGGCTTGTAACCTGTTTGTCACATGCACTTTTTTCCATTGCATGAGTTTTAATATCTGCCTAATAATCCATAGCATAGCCATACTATACTGCATTTCATTAATCACTTGTTGACTATTGAATTTTATTATGGGAGACTTTTTTAAATTCCCCTCTGCTGTCATGTATCTAACTCTTCTTGTCTATCAGAAGCATGTGGAATTAACAAACTAAAACAATTTCTATCATTCTTAAATAAGATGTGCCATAGACCATGTAACTCCTCCTAGAGATAGGCTATTTAGATACCATAAAGTAAAGAATGTCTGCAAATCCCATGCTTAAATGTACATTTCTGTTGAAAAAAGTTTGCTTGTTCACATGATTTCTCACTTTTAATTTTTTTATAAAAGATGGAACAAAAACGTTCTCTTGGATGTCCCACATGAGATGAGAGACTCTCCCTTAATTTCTACCCCAGGAAAAGCAATATCCTCATTAAAGGGGATCAGATCATTCCCTCTTTGACCCTTGCAAGAGGCTGATAGAAGGCCAACTGAGCCTCAGTTAACCTTGCCACCATCACCTCCACCACTAAATGAGGCTACCTAGGACCCATGCACCCAGAGGGAAGTATAAACTCGCACCTTAGGCCAAGGGCAAGGGCAATGGGGATAAAATACATGTTATTAGATATGGTTGGACAGTGTCTTATAGGGAGTAAAAACTTTAAAGGGGACCTATGTCTGCTGGTGTCCTGATTTCCGTCTTGTTTGTATAAAAAACATAAAAACCTATGGTCTTACCCAGGGAAGGAATTATTTCTCATTTTAGCAGCCCTCTAATGGGTTGTTTCTAATTTTTCATGTTTATAGATAGTGCTGCTTGATTATCTTTGTAATACATTTTTGTGCATATCTATGATTGTTTACATAGGGTAGATTTCTGGAAGATGTATTATTGTTAAGCCTTTGAATCACATGCTAACTTGTCCTCAGAAAGGTTGTCCCATTGCCAGTATCCCTTCCACCAGCAGTTGGAGAATGCCTCTTTTCCTACACCCTCACCAATAGTGCCAGTTACAGTCAATAGGTGTAGTACGTAATCTTATCTCAGCCTGTCAGTGATGTGTGAGGATACTTGCCAGAGTCTGAGGATGAAGCTAGAACTGGGAATGGCAAGATGACCACTAGCTAGAGATCCAAGAACACTCACAGGGAGAGTGAGCAGGGCCCAAAAAAGAAAAACGAGTATTTATTGTCAAAATTTGAGTCTGGTTGGAACTTTCTGATGGAGATTAAGGAGGGAAAAATAGCTCAAGAATATTGCAGAACCAGGAGACTAGATTTTAATAAAAAACAAAAGGAAGAATGCATCGCTAAAACAAATGTGTTCCTAAAACCAGAAAAAATTAGAAAACAGGAATCCTTAATCGTATACTAGAAGACACAATCTTTATGATTGAGGAGGAGAGAAGTCTAAACAAGAGTAATCATATCAGTTAGGACAAAAAGTAATTGGTTTTAAATGTCCTGTTTAAACATAATGAAACCCGTCACTGGGGAAAAGTAATCAATTCTATCTACTTACAAAAGATGTACCTAAAAGAGAAGACTACTGAAAAGTCAGAAATAACATATTACAAAAACTAAAAGAGAAACAACACAGGTTGAGCATATATACTAGGGCAAACAAGTGACAAAGCAGAGATCACAAAGATATTAGGTTGGTACAAAATATGATTGCGTTTATTGCTATTACAGATAATGGCAAAAACTGCAATTACTTTTACACCAACCTAATAATACCAAAAAATTCAATATAAAAGCATTGAAGAAGTGAAAAAGAATCATTTTATGTTGATGAAAGGTAAAATTCATAATAAAAGGATTAGATATATGAATCTGTAAATCCTATATAACGTAGTATGATATAAATTCTAAAAACTTAGATATTCAAAAAAATGGAATGAAGAACAATTTTTTGAAATGTTAAACTAAAAGCAAATCTTGTACTCTTTATATTTCTTCTCAAATATCATGCAAAGTTTACAAAAATTGTCATGTAATCTATTACCAAAAACCTCAATAGTTTCCAAAAAAAGAAATTAAACTAGACGCATTATCTGTCTACTGTGTATTAAAACAACAAATTAATAATAATACTGTAAAAACAAACTTTTTATAACAATAAATGCATATATATCTTCCCGAAAATAACACTTTAAAAACTATTTGATCAAAACAAAAATAACAGAATATTTTTTTAAACAACAAAAATTGATACAATAGTTTTAATGTTAAAGAAACAGATTGAAAATAAATAAATCATTCAACTCAACATTATAGAGAAGAATACCAAAAAAGGTAAAGAAAGAACTAAAGTGAATAAGGTATATTTTAAACAAATAAGCAACAAAGGAAGAAGGCTAGACAGAGCTCTGTCGAACAGGAGAAAAATAGCCACAATGCAAGGAGCAAATATTGGGTTGTCAGAAAAGTCATGACATATTTTTTCTATGTTTTTTGTTGCAAAATGTGTCATGACTTTTCTGACAACCCAATAGATATAAGTAGGAATGATATGGAGGCTGCAACAACAGACACACAATTTAAAACAAGGGAATATGTTGTATTATTCAACATTAGAAATTAGAAAATTCCAGTGAAAATAAGCTTGTCTTTAAAAATGAAGTTACTAAAATTAACTCAACAAATAGTCAAAATCAAATAGACACAAGCCACAGATGACGTGAAAAAGGTGTAAAAGAAGTGCTGGCTCTGAAACCAGATGGAGTTTTTTCAAATGTTGAAGGAACAGCTAATGCTACATAAATGGTTCCGAAGAGCAGAAAGATATAGATAGCTACATAATTTATTGCATAAAGATAACATAGCTCTGATACTCAAACAAAAAGAAAGGCCAATTCTTTTTTGATATTTCCAAAAGTCTGAAATAAGTTGCTAACAAACTAAATTCAAGAATATATTAAATCAACCAAGTGAGATTTATCCCCAGAACTCACAGATCTATTAAATAGACTCAATAAGAAACAATATTACAGGATAAATAATAGATACATGCTGAAAAAGATTTTGATACAGCCCATTCTCATTGTTTTGAAGATCAAAAAACTAGTAGTTAAAGACTTTCTGAACATTATTAAATCATCAAAGAAGGAGCTCAACATCACATTTCAGGGTAAAATATTAGAGGCAGACCCATTACAATCAGGAGCAAAGCAAAAATCCCTGCTATAAATGTTATTGTATAAAATTATACATTGAGTTCATGCTGATAAAATAAAATGTGAAATAAAATATGACATTAAAAAACATAGGAGACAAAAATCATCATTGTTTACTGATGATTATAGGTCAAAAATTAAAGAAAATTATGTTTAAAATAAAACCTCTTGGAATTAAAACGAGAGCTCAGTAAGTTAGTCAGAATTTTAAATCATTGGCTTTCCCATTCACTGATGATCTCCAGGAAGAAAATGTAATGGGAAAATACCCATTCATTAGTACCACACTAAATTCACCATCTTCAACACTGGCTGCATCCCCCACACTCCTGAGGAATCCTACCACAGTTCTTTGGTCCATTTTCTATCCCATCATGATCATCCACCCTTCCACCCCTCCTCTGTCTTAGCAAATAACTGTCCCTCCTCATCAGATGGGAACCCTTTCCACTACCTGGTACTCATTCTACACACCTACTTGCATCTGAACCCATCCTTCTCTTTCTTTCCCTCAGTATGCCAGTGGTCTCACCCTTCTCCCTATCAAAAGCCAGGCCTCTATCTGTCCTTACATCCCATCTCTTCCCACCTTCTCAGAAATCTCACATGATGAACTATCACTTTTTTCTATTGTACTATTAACCTCTCCTTCTTTATATTTTTATTCTATTACCACTTAAATATGATAAAATCTCTCCCATCTTTTCTCAATCCTCGCTCCTTCTTTTCCAGTTCCAGTCTCTTTTCCCCTTTATGGCCTTTTCTCCTTTTAAATAAATCTGGAAAAGTTATTTATATTCATCACTAGTAAGATCTATTCAATAGGCAATTTTTTCACGTAAATTGTCATTTTACAACTTCTTCCTGAAATGCCCTCCCACTAACCCAGCCTTTCACCTAGTTAACTCCTATTCATTCTTCAGCTCTCAGATCAAATGATACTGCCTCAGATAATGTGATCCAACATTAAGACTTGAATACATGGAGAGATAATATGTTCCAAGATTAGAATACTGAATATTAAATAGATGGAAATTTTTCTAAAATAATTTGTAAGTATAACACAAGTCCAATCAAAATCCCAATTGAAGGTAGCACTGACACTAAAACTTGACAATGATAGCACAAAATGATAAACTGATCTCATTTATTAATAAGGATGTTAAAATTCTTTATAAAGTTGTAGAAAATAAGATCCTCCCCTTTATTGAAAACAATATACTATGGCCCAGTAGGGTTTAGGGAAAGAAAAAATGTTTCAACATTGGGAACTGAATTAATACATTTACCTTACCAATTAAATAAAGGAGGAATATATATGTGTCAATCACTGTTTAAGAGACATTTGATAAAGTTTATGATTTTTGATAATAAAATCTCAGCCTAGGGACAACAGCATATATAATATCAAAATATAAAAACCAATAGAAGAATGACCACTGCCTCCTCTATCATCAAAGAACAATGCAACAAGCCCAAAAGAAAATGAAAGACATAAACACTCAAGGAGAGGAGATAAGATCTCTATTACATATAGGTGATAGTGTTGTTTCTCTGTAAGAGCAGTTAGAATCAACTGAGTTAATTATCATAAACAGTGAAACCAATACTTTTATAATACACCATTAAACTAACTTAATAAAGTTAAATATTCATTCTAAGTGGAATCAAATATATAGAATATCTAAGAATAAGCTTATACAGTAATGTATTAGAGCTATATATTTTTTAAATTACAAACAATTTTACTGTAGGATATAATAGAAGGTTTGAATTAATGTAGAAATATATATCATGTACCTGAAAACTTTACTATCAAAATGCCAATTCTTTTTCAAACAAAATCTCACACAAAATAAATCTGACAAGAGCAAAACATGTTTCTAACGTTATCTAACATAAAAATTAACTAGTGAGAATAACTAAAAATTTTTGAAAAATAAAAATGAGAAATGGGCTTTCCCTGTAAGACTTTCAATTATAAAATAAAAAAATAAATGGAAGTGGGTTAAAAAAAATCAAATAACTATTATGAACATTTATAAAATTTTAGCATATGATAAATTTTATACTTCAAAAATGTTAGGAAATGATAGATTATTTAATAAATAGTATTGAAATATCTAACTACTCATTTGAGGAAAAAAGATTTTCTACACCGCAAATCAAATAAATTTCAGAGATTTAAATGTTTAAAAAGAAAAATGTTATGACTATTTATATAAAATTGTAGTATAGAAATTTTCTAAGAACTTTACAAAAGAAAATATTAAAATTTAAATATGTAAAAATTAAGTATCCATACATTTAGAAAACAAAAATAAACATAAGGTAAAAAAAATAGAAATATTTGCAATATTTATTACAGGAAAGAGTATTATCCTATCAAAAGAGAAATAACTTACAAGTCAATGAAAAGATGAATGACCCTGTAAGATATGGAGAAAAAATATAAATTGGCAGAATAAATATGCAAATATCTGAAATATTCAGCATCACTGACAATGAAAGATTTTAACTAAAATAGCATTGACACAACTTTCACATATATTGAGTTGACAGACTTTCATAAATTATAATATCAATTATGATGAAGATGTGGTAAGACAAACATTCAATTACAAAATTACAGTAATTTGGTAACTTGATACCACTCCTCTTAAAACTAGTTTTTAAAGTGTATATCATAAAAGTTTTAACAACTTTCAAGGAAATAATTAAAAACATGGAAACACTTTATATATTGTTTATGTAATTATTCCAGCATTATTTTTATTATTGAAAATTGTTAGAAATCATGACCAGTTATGATGTAGTAACTAAATATATGGGACATCTACCATGTATTTTTGAGAAACCTGTGGCAATATACTCATATATCAACTGAAATAATTTTAGTTCAGATAGCAGAATCTGATTCTATTAATAACCACATATTGTAAGGAAACTGGGCTACCTCACAAAGCCTAAATTAAAAACTGAACAAGGAAGCTTCGGGAAGGACCCAAACAAGGAATGCCTGAGGACCTCAACAGCAAGAGCTCTCAAATCTTCTTGTGAAAGCACAGTCATCAGATGTGTCCACTCCAACCACCTTCCACCTCTGAATGTTTCCATTCAATTCCCATGGTTGTTTCAACTTTGGTTAGTTTTCTTTCTGCTTGACTCAGTCAAACAAAGGTTTAGGCACCAACACTGCCCTATATTAAAAAAAAAAAAAGCCTGTCCAATATGTGTCTACTATAAACTATGGCTTGGTTTTATGTGGGTGTATATGTAAGAATATTACAGGAATATCTGGAAGAAGATACTCCAAAATGGTGGCATTGTTGTCTATGAGTGGGAGGTTTATGAGTGACTTATTTTCTTCACATTCATGCATCTACAGTAAAATTCTTTACGCAGCAATGTGAATTCGGCTGCAGTGCCATTACCAATTGGCCACACTCCTCAGGCAAGTCCCTATTTACTAAAATTTTTATATTCTGGAAGTTGAGGGGTAATGGACAATTGAAGAGAAGAAGAGCCTGCTCAGGAAATGGCAGACAGTCCCTTCTTGAGAAATAGAAAGCTTGAAGTGTGGGTCCTCCTGTCCCCAGTATTCTTATAGTCTGATTTCTCCAGATTGGATTGACAAAATGGGCCCCAGCTCATTAGAAAGTTCCTGGAAGTCCCAGTCAATGATAGGACCCAGAATCATCCTCATCAATATTTATGGTAGAGTGGGCATGAACCACCAGATGGCGTCAAACCACATCTGGGACCAGCAGCGATTTGGAGTCCGATTGGACTTCCGGGCAGGGGGGCGCCTAGTTACACAGGCGTGCTCAGGCCATTTTACATGTTTCATTTTTTAGAGTCCACTTATGACATTATGGTGGGCCTTACTGCACTGTCTTTCTCCTAATTAAAAAAATATATCTTTAATTAAATTTTTTAATAGATGATTCTTTACTTAGTTCAGATCCCCAATGAAATAATGGATTTATGCAATGTTCAGCAATCTCTTTGCTAACATCATAAAAAGAGAGACAGCCAGACAATTTCTGTCTCCTGATGAGAGAATGGAACACCATATATGACGTCTTCTTGTCAAAATGTCAAACCTGTATCTGCTTAAGCCTCTAGATATAATCGTCAGTTTGAAGATATACTGGGAACAGTGGAACATGTGAAATGACACCATGGAAGCAATCAGCAAAATTTGGACTCTAGGAAATTCTACTCTTAAAAAATAAATTTCAAGGGGAAAATAATAAGAAGAAACGAAGGAGAAGTTATGGACTAAAAGAGTTATGGAATTTAGTAATCAAATGTCATCTAGATCATAACATGAATAAACCAACAGTAAAAATATTTTATGAAAAAAACGAGCACATTTTTAAATACCAATACTTAAAATTATTGTCAATATCTGATAATGATATTGTGTTTATATTTTTAAATGTGCTCTTGTATTTTAAAGGTAAATACTAAATATTTGTTGGTAAAATTGTATGATATTTGGAATTTGCTTGAAAGCAATCCAGTGGGGGGTTGGGAATACAGATAAAACAAAATTGTCCATGAGTTGATAGGTGTTAAAGTTGAGTAATAGGTGTGTGGGGATTCACTATGCCATTCTCTCTACTTTTTCTATGTTTAGAAGCTTCTGTTATAAAAAGCTAAGAAAGAAACTACAAAGTTTCCATTCTATTCTCTTATCTGCTCAGTTCCCAATTCTCTCTAGGTAATAACTATTTGTAGTTTCTTGTGTGTCCTTGCAGAGTTTTTATGCAATAAATTATTTTTATAATTTATAATATAAACACTAAAATATATTTTTTATATATATTTCTTGGGAAGTATCTGCCTTTCAACCTATCAGTTGTCAGTTATTTCAGATCATTTCATAAGACTGATGCTCATGTCCTTGCTGAGTTCCATGGACACAGCACCAGATCATTGGAACCAGGGTAAGTGCTCGAAAATAATGACAGCAGAATCATTCCTGGTGACTGTTTCCATGGGAATGGAAATGAATCAGCGGCAGAAAACTCTTAAATTTTAGCCTGAGGGTCACAGAAGGCCATTCCATTTTCAAAGGATTGTGGCTGTTTACAGCTTTTATGTTTTGGTGGTGGTGGCGGAGGGGGGGGTATTAAAAATATCAAATATAAATTTATTTCATTGAAGAACATTACCTAATCATACGTATGAAAATCCAGCCGTTATTCAGGGAGATCTGACAAGCTTTCTGCCTGTTCACAGCCCTGGTTGTGAGTGGCTGCTGAACACCATCATCTTCAATTTGACTGTGATCGTTCTGAAACTCTGCCATTCTATAGCATTTTAGAGTACAAGGTAGGTTTACGGGGGTCTTGCAGAGTACTGGTTTACACCTTTGAGTAGTATTGAAGGGGCTTCCTGTGGGCTAATTGGAATTCAATGAATGTAACGCTGAAAATTGGGATTAATTCAAATTCATCTTTGACAAGAAGCAATGCACAAAGAGTTCGAAGAAGGACAGCAATATCATAAACTCTTGTATGGAATTAAGTTTTGAGAGAAGCTATTTAAAGATATTTCAAATAATTATACTCAATCCAAAAGCTGTTTGTGCATCTGTCTTCTTATTGTTTAATAATAGTAGATTGTGGTTGCAGAGCAATACGTGGTCTCTTCTTTATGCACATCCAGCAGCATGAATCTTGGCAACATATCATCTGGGAAAATTGGTTTTTGGGTGATGAATTGCCAGGTTAAGAGAATTATATTCCTGCTATCATGCCTTCATTATCAGAACATTTTATAAAGTATGTTTTTATATGATACAGGAGTATTGTTGTGATAAGAATTAATATACCGCCTTAACAAGCAGCTTAAGAAAGTCAGTGTGGTAATTTTAGATTTATACTCCACAATATTACATAGGCAATGTAGATTATAGCAATAATGACATCTTAAAAAAAACAAAACTGTGCAATTAACATCCACTCCTATAAGTAAAACACAAGCATAGGAATAATATGAAGGCATTTTTAGCTGATACATTAAAATAGATAAAAGAAAAATGAATTTTATGTGTAGCAGCAGAGGCTGGTGCTTTAATTTAATTTAAGAGAGAGAGAGAGAGAGAGAGAGAGAGAGAGAGAGAGAGAGAGAGATATGACAAAAACACCCATGCTGCATTGAAGAAAAATCATGAACTCATAATTTTCTTGCTGTGGTTGAAAGCAGTAAGTAATCAATTTATGCAGTGACTACAAGTCATGCATTTTACATAGGTAAACTTCAGAACCTCCTTTGAGGCATGAGACATTTAAAACTAATTATCAGTTATTAATATTGGAAAATACCCCAGGCTTTAAAAATATTTTCTTGTAGAAACATGTAGTGAAGACACGTGGTTGAGAAGAGCACCCTGTTTTCTTTAAGTGGGAGAGACATAAGACAAAGCAAGGGAAAACGCAACTAACAACTAACATGAAACAAGCTGACAAAACAGCTAACAGCTGACATGTTCTAGACAGAGGGACTTGCAGGAGCATTAAACAATGGTGCTAGCACCATGAAGAATAAGAATGTTTGAAACACGGCATGAACTCTCAACAGTGTTCCTTAGGTGGTTGTGTCATTTCTCCACTGTTTTTTACAATTCCAAGATTCTCATTTAGAAAACACTATGAAAATATATGCAAAAGCAATGTTATATTTTGCCTTTTGTTTATTTGCTCTGAGACTTACTTATAATGTTGTATTTTCACAACTACCAGCCAAATGGAGTTCAAACTGTTAAAAATACAAAAGTTCAAAATTTATTTACTCATTTTTAAGCTTTTCGGGTGCATGTTTCCATGTTTACACATATATGTTTAAACTATTATTTTTTAGTATTTTTTGGTAGTCTTTACTTTAATACTTTAGCATTTTCAAACTAAGGATTAATTTGGGGTAGAATTTGAGTTATTCTCTATTAGGAAATCATCATGTTTAGTCCTTGCCATGTATGAAAGAAAAACATCCCAAACCTTGGATGTCAAGTGCTCTCTGTTCCGACAGGCACTGTCTATATAAACCTCTGCAACATAATTCCCCATCTATACAAGGCCTGACACTGGGCTAGATTGTTATGGGCTCTTGGTATATATTTTGATGATCTGCTAAAGAAACTGAGGCTGAGAATTATATAATTCATCTAAAATCATCTTCTTAGTAAGTGGCAGACTTGAGATTGTAAACTTGGGTCTCTGATTCTAAACTCATGTCTTTGCACTCTCTAGAGATCTTTCCTTTAGAATCAAAATGTATGCTGAGTATAGGACTGGGTAGAGTCCATTTAAAAATGATGCAGTTCTCTGAAGAATTATTTGTGAAGGTACTATATCAGAAAGAAATAAGTTGTTTTTTATGTAGGACCTATGACTTTATCTCTGGTTTTGGCTTTAGAATTCAGCAATCGTTAACTCCCACCTCAGAAAATAAATCAATAACCTGCCAACCAAGTAAAAACATCAGAGTCCTTTGTATGAATATTGTTTAGTGTCATTTTACAGGCATGTATCTTAGATCATGCTTTGGAATCAGAAGATGGACTGTGGTAATGGAAATGGGTTGCAAACCTTCTCCAAATCATAAAATGCAACAGTTTGTGCCAGAATAACATATGGTTCTGGTGGGCTTCCTGCAGTGAACGAAATTCAGAGGGATATTTTAGGGCCTTATTCCTAGGGAAAGGACTGTGTACTTGGGCATTCATCCATTTTTTAAAGTCTTTCAATAAATATTTGTCAAGTGCATTTCGGTGCATTCAATTATAATTTAAGTAACATCTCCTCATCTGTAAAGTGGTGGGAAAATAGAACCTGTTTAGTAGAGTTGTCAGAATTAAATAAGAGTGTGTGCAGATGGCTTAGAAAAATACCTTTGAGTAACCCCTAAAAAATATTAGCTGTGACTATGATGTTCTTACAATGCCCTTGACATTGTGCTGGGTGCTGGAGGTTCAAAAATGAATTTGATATTAGTCCTTTTCTCAGGGAACTCACAGTTCAGTAGAAGGGGATGTATAAAGTCATGCAGATAAGACAGTAGATGGTTCTATAGGATGCAGAGGGAGCCCAAAGGAGGGAGTAGCCAAGTGTATTTGGGGGTCAAAATAAGCTTCATGCAGGAGGTAACAATCTGAGTCTTAAAGGGTAAGTAGATATTCTGCAGGCGGTGCTGGGAAGGTGGTGCATTCCAGGCAAAGGAACTTGTAGCAAGAACAGGCTCAGAGTCATGGAAAACCTGGTCTGGAGGAACTGCTTGTTTATCAGTATGGCTGACAATAGGTGCTTGATGGCAAGAGAGAAAAAAATGAGTCCAGAGATAGACCAATTCATGAAAGACTCCTGTTAGCAATGAGAAACCACTGAAGATGGGTGCTTTAGAAAACTCATGGAAGCTAGACTGAAGTGAGGCAGAGAGAAGGGTATGAGACTGGATGTAGGAAAAATAGTCAGGAGATTATTGAAATAGACCAGGCAATAAATTAAAAAGGCTTGAACTAAGAGCAGTGACATTGGGCTTGGAGAGGATGACAGATTCAAAAGAAAATAAGAGGATAGGACAGAAAAGAAGTAGGGATCGCTTAGGTGGGGTGGCAGTGACAGTAAAGGTTGGGTACCAATATTTCTGACTTAAGTGCTTTAAAGTATGTTTGGCAAGTGGGGAATGGAGGTGGAGGATGTTGAAAGATGGATAAGGAGTCCTGCTTTGAACACAGGCAATATGAGTACTTCTAGGACATCCTGATTAAAACATGCAGTAAGCATTGAATGTATGACTTTTGAATGTAAGGAAGAGGTGAGACTAGAAATACAGATTTGGAGATCACCAGCATGGACATGGAAACCACCAATAAGATTCCTCAGAGAGGCCATGTAGGCAGAGACAAGAATAGTGCTAAGGACCTAATGTTGGAGAACCCAACATATAAGTGAGACAGAGAAAGAGAAGCCTGAACAAACAAGGCTGATAAAAATAATCAAGGAGAGAGAGGTTGAAGCAAGAAAGAGTGGAGTCACCAAAAGCCAAAGGGGGTCTAGAATCTCAAGAAGGCCATCAGTAACAAATACCATAAAAATTACGTGAAACCTAAAAGAAGCTTATTGGAACTGAAACTTAGGGGTTTGTTGTTATTGTCATTTCAACCTTTAATATGTTAGTTTCAGTGGGAGCCAAACCGTACAAGGTTTCCTGGAATATGTGGTCATGTGTGTACATGTGTGCGTTTGTGTGTATGCATATATATATATATATATATATATATACATACATATATCTTCTTAGCTACTTTGCTGCCTTCATAAGACTGCCTGAATATTTCTTATTGTATGTGTCCCTTCTACTCATGTTTCTATAGGTTTCTCGTATGTTTATGCCTGATTTGGCAGTCTAAGTATCCATATGTTGAGTTACAAATTTTAGGAGACTTAAGTGTCAAAATTGGCAGTGTCTCTCAAAGCTTCAGCTGTAATAAATATGGACACGTAAAAGTAATTTCCTCGGGGTTCTTCTTCCCAAAGAAAATGACTTGTAGCAAAGAGAAAAGAGCCACTTTTTATGATTTCAGTCACATCTACTCAGAAAATGACCTGAAGTGAACCAATCTTACTAGAAAGATCTGGCAGACATGTCATGTATTCCTTAAATCTGTTCAATATGAAGCAATGTCTTCTTACTTCTCACCACAGAGTGAATTTTTTTAAAAGTGTTTTTAAAATACTAAAAAGATGATTGTTATGTAGGTTTTTCCATGGTGAGAGCAGAATCTCAGCACTGTGGGCCTCTGTAACTCATACAAACTCAAAAATATAAGCAGGAAATTCATACTTGAATTTTTAACTTTTGATTTTTAAATAATTATAGGTTCACTGGAAATTGCAAAGACAGTACAGAGAGGTCCCATGTGCCTTTCATCAGTTTCCTCAGTGTTTACATCTTACACGCATGTAACTATAGTACAATACCCAAACCAAGAAGGTGACATTCATAAAATGTGTGTATATTGTTCTACGTGGTTTCATTACAGGTATAAATGTGATGACACTGCAGTCACCCTGACTCTCAAGATGCAAAACTATTCCATCACTGCAAAACTATTCCATCACTGCAAAACTATTCCATCACTGTAAAAGATTCCATCATTGTAAAATGATACCTTTTTTGTCATTTCAAAAATGTTATATAAATGGAATCAGACAGTGTATGATCTTTTGAGGTTGGCATTTTTTCACTCAGCATAATGGCCTTGAGATCCATCCAAGTTGTTGTAAGTAACAATAGTTTATTTCTTTTTATTGCTGAGTAGTATTTCATGGTATGGATGTACCACAGTATGTTTAACCATTCACCCAGTGAAGGACATTTGGGTTGTTTCCAGTCTTTTAGCTTGTACAAGTAAGCCTCTATGAACATTCATGCACAGATTTTTGTGTGGACTTAAGTTTTTATTTCTATGAGATAAATGCCCAGGAATGTGAATGCTGGGCCATATGGTGAATATATATTTAGTTTTCTTAAGAAACTGGAGAACTATTTTTCAGAATGGCTGTATACCATTTTAGATTCCCAATAGCAATGTGTGAGAAATACAGTTTCTCCACATCTTCAAAAGCGTTTGGTAGTGTCACTATTTTTTTTTTATTTTAGCTGTTCTATTAGGTGTGTTGATAGATCATCATAATCTTAATTTGCATTGCCCTGATGGCTAGTGATGTTGAATAGCTCTTCATGTCTTATTTGCTTGCGATTTGTATACCCTTTTCAGTGAAATGTCACTTTATGCCTTTTGCTCGTTTTCTAACTGTATTGTTAGGGTTTTTTTCAACTGATGAGTTTTGAGAGTTCTTTATTACATGTAGTATATCTATATACTCTTTGTCACATACATAATTTGCAAAGTTTTTCTCCCAGTATGTAGTTTTGTCTTTTCAGCTTCTTAACAGAATCTTTCACAGAGCAAAATATATAATTTTAATGAAGTCCAATTTATCTTTTTTTTTCTCTTTTATGTTTCATTCTTTTGGTGTCATGTCATAGTTGGATTTTAGGATTGAAAATTCTTTTGAATTTCTGGAGGACAATAAGACAATCAATGTTTAGCTCAAAAAATGATTATAACTGAAATGATAGATGTCTGGAATTTGCTTCAAAATAATCCAGTTTAAAGGATGAGGTAGGAAAAAGTGGGTAGGTTATAGCTAAACAAGAATGGCCATGAGCTGATAATTGTTGAAGCAGGCAGATAGGCACATCAAGTTCATGACAGTGTTCTTTCCACTTTTGTATATGTTTAAAATTTTCTGTAATAAAAAGATATTAAAAAACAACAATGCATATCTTTGGACTAAATAATTCAATTTGGGGAACTTTGCCTCAAGGAAACGATTGAAATGGTGGAAATAGAAAGCTATTTGTACAGGGATGTTTATAACAACATTATTTGTGAAGGTAGAAGGAAAAATCAGAAACACAAACAGCTAATGATTAGGGAATGGTTATATAATCTATGGTATATCATTTCAGGGACAATAATGGAACCATTAAATTGATAAACATAAGGCTGAAGATACATGAAAAATATACTACAAAATAATGTTAGATAGAAAAAACAAAACACAATCCTTCAACTATAATTTAGCCAGCCATAGTATTGGAATAATGTGATTTTACATTTCTGTAGCAAAAGTTTAGTTCATTCTCCTTAAACAATTTAATGATAATTTCAGTTGCCATAAATAAAATAATATATCAACAAGAGTCAGCCCCTTGGCAGGTCTA
Organism: Hipposideros armiger; assembly: GCF_001890085.2. NCBI lineage: Eukaryota > Metazoa > Chordata > Mammalia > Chiroptera > Hipposideridae > Hipposideros > Hipposideros armiger. The sequence goes on from NW_017731708.1 coordinate 1,442,084, forward strand.
GAAAGTAGGACAGGCAAAGTGGTCTCTTTTGCTCCACCGTCTACATATGAGGATAGATGGCAGCAGCACACACCCTCTTCCCCTCAAATATACACTGTTAGGGCCGGCCGAGTGGCTCCGTTGGGTAAGAGATCTCGCTCAAAAGTTTGAGCTCTGAGCAACAGTGGTTCGATGCCTGGCCTGAGCTGAGCTGCCACTGAGCTGCCAACAGGTGGCAGGATGGCTCAGCTA
>NW_017731708.1:1442350-1521784 GCF_001890085.2 Hipposideros armiger
AAAAAAAAATATATATATATATATATATATATATATATATATATATATATATATACTCTTAAGTATCGATAATGTGTTAAAATTTGTGGCAGTTACACAAGCATTTTACTAAAGTTGATAAAGATTGAACAGGAAAATACAAGTGCAAAAGACATTAAATGTTAAGCTAGTAGTGGGCTGATTTTTTAAAAAGTTGCTAAAGAGATATAGTTTACTTAACTTATAACTTGAGGGATAATCTGCCTTAGGGTATTGTAATGCTCACAAGTACTTCTAAATAAATGTGGTCAGTCATGTGGTGAACCCCCACCAGATCATGTTCTTAAAGGCAGCAAATCTAGTTTGTATTGAAAATCATGATGGTTTTAAAAGATATCCACAAATTATTTGTTATTTCTCCCTTCAAAAGGTAAAGCATAATTCCCCTGCCCTTAAATGTAGGCTGTACTTGCAAACTCGCATCTAATGCATAGAAAGTGGTAGAAGTGAAGGCGTGTGACTTCCAGGGTTAGGACATAAAAGGCACGTGGCTTCCTTCTTGTTCTCCCTCATCTGAGGGAGAACATTCCTTCTTGTTCTCCCTCATCTGAGGGAGAACATTTGCTCTGGGGAACACTACTACCATTTTGTGAGGACACTCATGCAGCCCTACGAAGAGGCTCATGTGAGGAACAGCTGAGGCCTCCTACCAACAGTCACGCAAGTTAGCTTAAAAGCAAACACCAAGACCCAATAATGACTGCACTCCAAATGGCATCTTTATAGTTACCACATGAAAGACCTTGAGGTAGAATCGCCCAGCTAAGCTACTCCTGAATTTGCAAGCCACAGAAACTGAGATCATAAATGTTTGTTGTGTTAAACCGCTATGTTTTAAAGTAATTTGTTATGCCACAATAGATGATACAGACATTTCTAGAAGCCTTCTAGAAATTTTATTTAATGTAATTCTTAAGAATATATAGAGTGGTATTTTATCATTTCTCCTAACCCTTAATAGTCACCTATGGAATTATGATTATGCCAACAAAAATTTTGTCAACCAGAAAAATTTTCAGAAACATTCTACAAATTCTAGAATTTATACAATAATTCTACAAATGCAAAAAAACTTCTGAATCTAAAATCTATATACCTATATGATATGGACTAGAAAATATCACTGATATAAACAAAAATGTTAATAAGAAAAGGGTTTTTGAGTACTTTTAAGTTGTTTAAACATTATAACTTAAAATATCCTTTGTATTAACATTAGTTCCAAAAATTATTGTCTGTAAAATGTTTCATTGTTTGAAATTTGTTTTATTTGTAGTTTTGCTTTTAATAATTATACTGGAGAGAAGGAAAGGGAAAAGAAAGATGACTAAATTCTAAAGCCTGAGAAAATAGGACCCCCTCATTTGTGAAAATATTTCTCATGTGAGTAGTACCACACCTTTTTAGATTTTTAGGGCAATGCTCTTCCTTTTTTGGGAGACAAAAATATTATTGTTTAAAATGTATACCAGTTTTTAAATTATTTATTTTAAAGAAAACAACATTATGTAACATGTTCTAGCTGTGATTTAAGAATCTGCTATGATTTAAGAATCTTTTTCAATGCTTTCTGTGACTGTCAGTTGATTTAGATTCTTTCCCTTCATCAAGGGTTTCAATTAATAGTTGAAACACCAAAAATATGTTCCAGGGTCTTGAAAGAAAGGCTACAGGTCTCAAAGTCTTTGATTCTTCCATATTTGTATATGAAGTGGCAGGTTTATTCTGTAATGACGCTCTCAGTGTACTCCATAAGAGAGGCTTTGAATTTCATCGCAGCAAGTTATTCAGTGGAAACAGATTTTCTTTCAAATACTACCACAGAAATAATCTAATGGAAGTCTTTCCATTGAGGGTGTCATGATAATGCACCACAAAAGCCAGATATAGTTAACACAAGACAAACAAAAGACTTCCTGAAGCTAAACAACTGTGAAAATGATACATTCTAATGATAAAAACCAAGACTGATTAATGTCTCTGGCTTAAGAGGCAACTTAACAAATGTAACTGAAATGTGATGGAATAATAAGTAGATGGTACCAGACATTATTAAATAACCTACCCTCCTTGGGGTAGGTTACCAAAGTAAGTTGTAGAACAAGAACATCTGCTTTTGATTCCTGGACTTCAGAGAACACAAAGGTAGCTAAAGCCATGTGTTAATTAGACAGTATGGTGGGACATCATGTTGAGTGTCTTTTTGTTTGTTTGTTTGTTTGTTTTTAGCTGAGCCATCCTGCCACCTGTTGGCAGCTCAGCGGCTGTTCAGCTCGTGCCGGGACTCGAACTGCTGTTGCTCAGAGCTCAAACTCTTGAGCGAGCTCTTAACTAACTGAGCCACTCAGCCAGCCCACGTTGAGTGTCTTTTAGTGATGAGAAAAATCGTGCAGAACTCATGCCTATGCTCACAGATGTTCAATATATTCCTAAGTAGCTTCTATGTCATTGAAATTGTACTCATTAAACCTACAAAGAGGTGCTTCGCCACTCAAAGCATAAGATTAAACTTCACAATGTGGAGAATTAGAAGCCAACGCAGATTGTTAATAAGAATAGTGTAAGCTTTCTTCAGAAATACAATTAGACACATTAATATCAGATGTAATGTACAATATGAGATTTGTCAAAGAAAAATATAGGATTCATAGTTAACCAACAGTTACCATGATTTATTTTTAAGAAGAAAGTGACTGTAAGATGCAAAAGTAAAAACGTGGACTATGTGACACAGCCTTACAATTATATCATGTCTTAGTCACAGTCATTGCTATTGTTTGCTAAGCAATGTGATGTGTGTTATGTGCCATGTTTAATAAAAACTAAAGTACATAGCTAATCTTAAAAATTAAACATAGAAAATAACATTTTACATCTGTAGTTCTATAGATTAAGATATACGTAGTACCTGGAGCAAAGTTCCAAGGAGTAGGACATGCTGCCATTCATCCATGAAGTTGATTCTATTGTCCTTCTATGGGGAGGTTTTGAACTGTGTCGTTTCCAGAGTGGTGTTGACTTATTTGGGGGTCTTTCTTTTGACCTATGTCATGTTTTCATTAGCTGACTGATGGGGTAAAGGTGAAGGTCAGGAGTGCAGAGCAGATGGAGGCTAACTGGTCCTTCCAGGGTTGCTTTCATACATGTCTTACAGAGTTCCAACTAAATTCTTTGACTCATAAGGAAACTCTGAAGGAATTAGGCTTATTGAGTTGGGACAACAGAAAGCCATAGGCTGTCCTGGTGACAACCTTAACAGTGTGTTTGAAGCTCCTAAATAAATGTTGTCCAACTATTCTTTATTCTACACAAGGTCATGACTAACACAGAGAGAATGGTCTTTAAAACTGTAGCTGAAGAAACCCGTGATGCAACATGAATAATTGTTGCAATTTAAGAGGAGACAGGATGGTGTCTTTTTTGTAATAGTTAGATTTTCTAATTCTTTTTTGTAATGGTTGGATACCTCCTTGAAAATGAAGGAATGGATCTCATGCGACTGTAATTTCCAAAAGCACAGACTTCTGCTTGTAAGAGCAAGATGAAATAAAAAGCGGTTACCATTGATTTCACACCCTAAAATATGAAGGTGACAGGTTACTTTATAGAAGCCATACTAGTCATACGTGAAGTACTGTATTCGTAGAGGTTACATCTGAAAAATAATTGATATTTTAGTCACATTGGTTAACATTTAAACAATTAGATTTTCTTCCCAGGTGTTACCTAATATATCTAGATTGGGGATAATCATTCAGGGTGGTGGGGGGATTGGACAGGTGTCTCAGAGGAGAAAGGGACCTGGAAGGATAAATACCCTGAGAAGGCGGATGGCCTTTCCAAATCAAATCCCCATATGCACACAGGCCCGGTTGTGAGTCACTACTGTAGCGATACATTGTTATTAACAGGTGATGACACATCCTTCTGTGAGGTCAGTGGAGAAATGATTGAACACCCCTGATGTAGATCGATGCAAGATGAAATCTGATTTGGAGCTCAAGCTGTGAGGGTGGACCACCTGGGTCCAAATTTTGCCTCATCCTAGCTGTGTGACCGTGGGTAAGTTACTTAACCTCTCTAAGCCTCATTTGCCATATTTGTAAGATGGGCATAAAAACAGAACCTTGCTCCCAAGTGAGAATTGGAAATTTAAATGTGATAAAGCAAGTAAAGCAGTCAGCACAGTGACTGGCACATAGTAACTGACACTCAATAAATGTTAGACAGTATGGTAATTGTTCCCAAAAGGATTCAAAACTTCTCAAACCTGAGAGGAGAGAAAGCTGTTTTTTAAATAGCATTAAAGAAGTGTCTAGGTAGAGATTAAATTAATGGTAATTTCTCGGAAATTGTAAAGGAAAGCCTTCTATTGGGTGGTATGTGACGATCTCCAAGTTTTCTTGTTACATTTTAGGATTCTTTGAAATGCAGTTGAACACAGGAACTTTTGCCACTTTGGCAGTCTCTATGGAATGAACGCTGTGCAAGCGAATGATTATGTACTTAGCAATTTCAGTGTAATTTAGAGTTCACTGGTCAGGATCATGCCTACAATTCTTTATCTCGTTTGTTCTCAGCTACACTGATTCTCATTATCTGTGAAGATTCACATAGAATAACTTATTAAACTTTCCCCAAAAAACCCTAAAGGATGGCCAGCTGGTCTAGCAGAAGCATCCCATGTTGAATCTTATTTTGCCTGAAATATTGCCACCGTTTGTGTCTTCTTGCTGTTGAAGGAGTTCAAAGTCCATCCCAAGCTGGTCCTAAATTATGTGGCCAAGTTCACTTCCCTAACTGTTCACTCCAGGCTCCAGGACATGTCTTCCTGCTGGACCTTCACTGGGAATTCAGCCACCCTCTTCTCCACATCTCTGCTCTTCATTTCAAGGGATTTCGAAGAGCAGTGCAGATTCTTGTCAAGAGTTCTCTCTCTCTCTCTCTCCCTCTCTCTCTCTCTCTCTCTCTCTCTCTCTCTCTCTCTCTCTCCTCTACCCTCCTCCCTTCTCAAGCTGCAATAACAGAATACCATAAGAATACCATAGACTGGGTGGCTTAAACAGCATACATTTATTTTTCACAGTTTTGGAAGCTAGAAGTCAGAGATCAAGGTGCCAATGTGGTTGATTTCTAATGAGAGCTTTCTTCCCGGCTTGCGAACAACAGCTTTCTTGCTGTGTCCTTACCTCTGCCCACTATTGTGACCTTATTTAATCTTTACCACCCCCTCACAGGCTCCAACTTCAAATACTTTGGGCATTAGGGCATCAACTCATGAATTTTGGAGGGGGACACAATTCAATCCACAGAACCCTCCCCTCCCCCACCTCCCCATCTCCCTCTCCTGCTCCTCCTCCTTTCCTCCTCCCCATCTCCAAAACACGCCCCCTCACTCTCTCTTCACCTTTTGAGCCTGCATAGCTTCTATGTCCTGTCCTGTTCCCTTACTGCTTCCGACAGCATGTTTTCCATTATTGGATAATTTCTTTTATATCTCTATCTTATTTCAACTAGGCTGTATATTGCCTGAGGAAGACACTGCAGTTTTGGGCCTCCTCACAGCCTGAGCATGTAGAAGAGATTCAATATAGATATCACCTGATTAACTCTTTGAAGAATACCTTCAATTCAGTAAAAGTATCCACTGCAGTATCAAAAACAGGTAAGAATTATTAACAGCATTTATTGAAAGCTTATTATGAGTCAGGCACTATTCCAAGTGGTTTAAAAAAATTAATTTCGCTAATATGGTTCACTCATTTTTTTTAAGTGTGAACGAAATGCTTCACATAAGCCAGGTGCTCTGCATATATGTCTTATATCTCATTTAATCTTTACTATGACCCTGTAAAATAACTATTATAGTGACCGTTTTAGAGATGAGGAAACTGAGGTTCAGAGAAAGTAAGTTCCCAAGGGTATATGGCTAGCTACAGGTGGAGCTGAAGTACAAAGCAGACGGGTCTGATTTGAAAACCCACATTGTCTCTACGACATCACACTGCAGTAGAATCCACACTGTCAGGTAACACAAACCAGTAAAGAACCAACTCCCTGAGAGCATTGACAACGGCATCTTGACTGCTCCTGGGACTGAACCATTGTTTAGACACTGTTGGATTTTTGCTGCTGGCAAAGGAACAAGCAGAAATTTTTGTGCAGTATTGAATGTTTTCAGCAATCCAGTAGTGGATGAGAAATTCATGCTATGCTTATGAGGCTGCCTTCAGTGGCCAAGTTGATTTTGTCTTTCATTCAGAGTAATTCAGTTCTTCGTTACGAATACTACATGGGGACAATTAGTATTCCATCGGTTCTGGAACAACAAAACCCTAAGGTGTACAGAAAGAGCATGTGGAGCCTGGCCATGAGCAAGTGTTTCGTGCAGAGATGCCAATAGGCCACCAGGTTGTGAGAAATCCAGTCTGTGTCCAGAAAAATTCATACCAAAACTCCAAGCAGAAACAGTATCTTTCTGAGTATTATTGCTCAGTAATATCATCTCCAAATAGTGTAATAAGGTAAAAGAAACAAAAAGGTAGCTCTGGGGGTACAAGGAAATGGATTCTCTCAATCCTTTGCTGGTGGTTGTATAAATTAGAATCACCTTTCAGGAGACAATTTGGAAATACATATTAAAATCACACCTTTGACCTAGCACTCTAGATGGCCCCTGAACTAACTAGAGGAATAGAAAACACACAGGGGAGTGAGAATCATCTCTTTCAGTGGTCCCATATCCACCCACGACCAATCAAATTGAGCACTTACCTGCATGTTTGTTGAATTGGGGAATTTTGAGAAAGGGGGGATGCATTTTATGTTATTTTATAATAAGCAGCTCAAAAAGATGCACAGTATATAGTGAAAAGTCTCCCTCTTATGCCCCATAGCCACCCCGTTCCTTTCCCCAGAAACAACCAGTTACTGGCTTATGAATCCTTCCAGAAATAGTCTATGCAAACACACACACACACACACACACACACACACACACACACGTATGACTCAGGTGATTTATGTTTTCTTCTGCATTACAATCAATAGGGATTACAAGACAGGCACCAAATTTCAGTGTAAACTTTTATATTAGAAATATACTTCATTGTCTTATCATAGATCCAGTCAACACACTGGATTTCATGATGTCTGCCTGGGAAGGGTGGCCATGAATATAGAGCTCTATACTGTTCTTGGCCACAAATGTTTGAAACTCTTCAATCTAGGTTAGTTGCCCTCTCTGCCTGGAATTCCCCTTCACCAATATCTTGGGAGTTCTTTTTGCCTCTCATCTGTGTTTGTAGGCTTTGTTTCCTGTGTTGAGTTATTCCTCTCTTGATATTTTAGATAGGGCACATCCTCCAGTAGCCTCTTGAGAAAGTAAGAGAGCAAAATTTTTGCATGTCCGAAAAGTCTCTTTATTCCACCCCTTCCTTTGACTGATAGTTTGGCTGAGTATAGAATTCTAGGTTGAAAATAATTTTCTTTCTGACTTTGAAAGCATTGCTCTAGTGTTTTCTAGAGTTACTGTGGAATAATATGAAGCTATGCTAATTCCTCATCCTTTGCAATCCTCCGTCTTTTAAGGACAAGACAAATAAATGAAGCTGCATTCATAGCCATGTTCACCCTTCTCCTCCACCAGTCACAAAGCAAGATACTCATGTTCTCTCTCAGGATGGAAGTGGCTGATGATCTGTAAGGTTTCTTCTAAACTTAGGGTTCAATTATAAATATATGGATGAGAACATTCTGAAACCCCTCTGGGTATGAGAAGTGTTTATTATCACTACTGGTTAATGATCATGGAAATTTTCGCTTTTACCCTGCCTATCTTTTTCCAAAGCTCTCTTTGACTCTACCCTCTGACTTGGGAAAACACATTAACTTGGGCTAATTGAACTGTCAGGATTAATGAAAAGTCTAAATTACAGAACATATTAAAACCATTATGGGCATCTGTGTTCCAGAGAAACGAGCTTTGAACCGTGCATCTGAAGACCTACATTTAATTAAATCCCAGCTTTGGCAGTTACTAGTCATGTGTCCTTGAGCCAGTCTATTAACCGCTCTGAGATACTGTTTACTAATCTGTAAAATGGGCATAATCCTAGCTCACAGGGTTGCTGTGACAATTAAATGTAGTACAGGCCATTGTTTAGTAAATTGTGCAACAAAGCATTATACAAATGTAAGGCATTCTTATAGTATTTTACATTAGATAAATAAAGTTGTCTAGTAGAGTTTCTTGGGAAGCTGTTTTAATGTATAAAAAAAGAGTATGTTATTTGCATATTTATTTATGTTAATATCTTTCCAGTTTGCTTAGAAACTGTTACTTCTACATAATTTAAATTTTTGCCATAGAAAGTGGCTTTACTAATCCTTTCTTCCAAGGTATGGTAAAAATAAACTTTAGCCCTGTTCCTTATCCAAATTATTAGAAATTCCAAATAGATAATAAGTTTTGTTGCAGTTTCACTTTTTTTTTTTCATTTAGAAAAACATAAAATTGTCATTCTGAAGTAGTAAGGCTTTTTTGAGAGAATAACTGCTGAAATAACATTGGGGTTTGGGTATTTGAAATAAATGGAACCTGGTCATTATTACTTGAAGCTGAATTGGATTTTTTAAACAGAAAATAAAAAAGGACAGAAATGACTTTAAGAAAGAAGCGGCAATTTTATTTTATTTTTTTTAGATAGAATTTTATAGACATTTCTTTTTAAAAGCCCCAAACAAGGCAACAATGACTAAAGATCAGATCAAAACAGGTTTCACACACATCTGACATTGTACTTTGAGGACTCTTGTCCTTTGCATGTACTGCTGTTTAGGTCAAAGAAATAAACAAGTAGCATCTGAGGCATCTGTCATTCTAGAGAAAATACAACTGAATACTGATAAATACATAAAGAGGGACTCATCTAAAATTGAAACCAAATGAAAAGGGTATAGGAGTTGTCACTATTCTTCCTATCACAGATTTCTCTTGTCACAATGTCCTTATTGCTGATATTGCCACAAATTTATGAGAAGAATTTGCTATAGTTCAGCCTTTGACCAAATAGTATCATTCACTCATTCCACAAATATTTATGGAGCCCCTTCTGTGTACCGAGTATGATTCTAGATGCCGTGACTTTCGTAGGGAATAAAACAGACATTTCCTGCCCTTAGGGAGCTTCCGTCCCAAAGGCACTCAAGGATCGAGTCAGGAAAAGAGAGCATGGATGGCAGGCATTACAAAACGTGAGGAGAAAAGATCCTGTGTTTCTTGAAAGTATGGTCTTTCTCTTGGTGCTTAAGGGAACTGAAAGCCTTGGGATTCCTTTGGCTCCAGACCTGATTCCAAAACATCCTTCCATATACACTTGGGAGGCAAGGAAAAGACTCAAGGCATGGTGTCTAAAAAATCTGGGTGAATATGAAGCAATCAGATCATTTAACTGGAAGACCCACTGGTCCCCTCCTTTCACCAGGCAGAGAATGGCAAGCTGCCAAAATGATCTGATTTGTCAAGGGTATTCCAGGAGAGCCTTCATTTCTAATATCCTGTCTTACTCTCCTCATGAGTACATTCATACTTGTCACACCATGTTTTCCTAAATTTTGGGTTGGGAAAATACGGCCTCTGTCACTATAAAGCAAATGCTGAAGCAGCAGCTGAGATATTGCCACTTGGCTCTGCCAACACCGTGTAGCAAGGGCAGCAAGGGGAGACTGATTAACAGAGGCAGCAACAGCCTGAGATCATGAGGAAAATATCCATAGCTCTTAATATGTCAGGAAGCACAGTGGCATCTGGGAGAAAGATGACTTTGTGCTTTTGAAGAGAGAGGAATTTCAAAACAGCTAAAGCCATTTGGAGCTATTAAAGACAGTGGAGCACTACCTAAAGAGTAACATTTTCTTCCCATTTCCCTTTGTTTCCCAGGTTGGGTGAGAAAGAACTCTGACCGTCTTACTGGGAATCTCCAGTGGAATTTCTGGCCCCATCTAGCTCTTTCTGCCCAGCTGTTTTCCTATTGCAAACTCACCATATATATTTTCCGCTAAGGAACAAGATCTTGGAGGTAGCACCACAGTAAACACCCATGCAGTCACAACATAAAACAAAATCTCTTAGCTTTGTCTCATTTGACAAAGGTTCTATTTCCTTTTAATAACAAAAATAACAAGTTATATATAGATATGTTTGTATATTTTGAATTTCACTTGGGTTTTTCAGGGATGGAGATAGTTTTGTTCTCCACTCTTCTATCTGATCACATCCAGAAAAGTGGTCACACTCGTTCAGGTTACTTAGTTCCATTAAACACAATGTTGCAAAAAATATAAGCCGAATCAGACTTTTCAGGTCACCTAGCCCAAACCCTTATTTTACAGATGAAGAAACTGAGACCCAAGGAGGTTAAGTAATTCTCCCTGGTCACAAAGCCAACCAATAGCAGGGTCAGGGTCCGCTGACTCCAACCCCTTAGTTATTCCACTAAATACAGGAATACTTGTGCACTCAATAACATTTCCAACAGACTTCTTGTATCCCTGACATCATCTACTGCTTCAGGGAGGGAGTGGAATCTCTCATGAAAACAAGGAAGTAGGAAAGGTACACAGTCTCCATAGAAAAGCAAGATTGCCCCTAGAGTCCTCAATCACTCCCCATGGCATCGGAGGCTTCCTGACCATACTCAGAGTTTCTTCAGCCTGCAGATGGCACAGTCGGGCACAGAGTGATTTAAGATAGCTGTGTCTGTGACCGTCTGTGTTTGAAGACTTTTGTTAACGTAAGATACAATGTTATTAATCAAACTATAAAATTTGTATGATTCGTGACCCATAATATAGTCCCAGCCAATAACAAAAACATGCTATCACATGTGGTATAGAAAGCTTAACAAGTGTGAACAGATATCCCTTTTCATCACAGTGGATTTCTAAAACTGACTTTGTGTTAAGATGACGGCAATAAAATGGGCTGTAGTTACCATAGGAACACAATTTCTGGTGTTTGGTTGCAGTGTTATAAGTGTATGTGTGTGTATGAGTGTATGTATTTTGGGGTGGGGGGAGTGTCTTTTTTACCATAAAAGAGCTCCAGTAAATGGGCGGCACTTCAAATGGATAAAACTGATTTGTGAACGCAGTAGTCTTACACCATTCATTTGTCTTAGAGATGATTTATTAATTCCAATGTGAATTAATTAAATATTAAATTTGCCATCATTTGATTTGCCTTCTTAAATTTTAGATGGACTTTGAGGTGTTAATTTTAATAGCCTAGTTCTTTTTAATTAGCTACCCACTAATTTTGAGCTACCTTTTTTTTGCCCTTGGAAAATATCTCCATAGCAAATAGAATTATTAAAAATAATTCTATTGCCCACAGTTTCTTTTAAAGTGGTGGTTACTCCATAAATTTTTTTTGGTATTTCTAACTGAAAAGATTTCTGAAAAACATGAGTTAATCCTACAATTTTCCCCTGTCTTCTTCTCCTGCCTCAATTTATTTCAAACTACAAGTTAGGGCAGCTGTTCACCTATCAGGCAAAAAGCACCGTGGTCTGGGAACAGTGAGAGCTGCTGTGCATCCTTCATTGTCATAGGACCAACCTGACACTTTGCAGCTGAGCTTTTTGAGCACTTCACACTCCACTGAAAAGCACCAAGCCAATTACCAGACCTTTAGAATGGGCATTTTACAAAAGAGCTCAAAGAATTATTAAGACAGGCATAAGCAACAGTCTGGCTGCACTGGTACTTTCTTTTTCCTTAGATTGGGTACATTGTCACCAGAAATGCTAAATAAAAGGGAGCAAACATGGAGAATTTAATTATGGGTATTGATTAGACAGCTGGATAATTGGGACTGACTATACTGTCTATATGGCACAAGACTCAGTGAACCTGGTCAATCAGCAAAATATACTGGATTTTTCTGTCTCTGAAGATCTGAATTTTGACTATAATAATCAAGTACATCTCCTAATTGTGTGTTCTATCTATAAATGTATTTGAGGGATTCTTTATCCAGGAAACTTATGAATACCTCAAAATACAAATGGTTAGTAAACTTGAAAAAGAGTCACTGAGGCACTTAATAAAGAATATAAACAAAAATGATAATGCCATAGCTTTTATACTGCCAAGGATGGGCTTAGCAGGCATGATCACATGCTGACAGCATAAGTAGAAAAAATATACCCTCTCTGCCAAGGGGGGAGACATTTATAACTTTTTAGCCAGTACTCACATATGTAAGAACCCTAATTACTAGTAATCAATTATCTATATTTCCCTTATTCTGGGTTAAGAATTACCCTTTCCTCACTAACAACTCAGAAGAACATAATGTTCTAAAGCAAAGCTTCTCAGAGTAGTTTCCACAGAACATTAGCCCTGTTCTTTTGACTAGCCATAAGTCAAAAAAAGTTCTGAGCAATACCAAGTCCCAGGTGGCCTCTATTGATGTTCACAGTGCATTTTTGACATATTAAAACTCTTAAGAAACCCTGCAGTAAAAACAGCTGTCCTAACTTTATTTAACCATTTTACCAAATTTACTTGGCCATGGAATCCATTTGTCAGATTACAGCTATCGACCTCCTCAGGTAGTTTGTAAAACCCTGTTCTGGAGCAGAAAGTCATAGAATATTGTCATGGAGAACTTAGTCATCTGGTCAACACTTTCCCTAAGCTCAGCTATCTCTGCTACTTTATCTTCAAGATGTGGTTACACAAGTCTAGTACAAGTGAACACTATTTCACAAGAAGGCCATTACATTGCTTCGAGAAACTTCTTCACCCATTGCTATTAATTCTAGTCCCTGGAGCAACATGAGGTGAGATTTTCTTCCATTTGGCAGCTTTTAAAAAATCTGAAAATAATGATGATGTTTCTACTGAGTTAATTCTACTCCAGACTAACTAGCACTATTTCTTAACAATTTGTCCTGTCACATGATTTTCAGTCCTTCAACATCCTAGTTGTCCTCCTTGGTAATGCTCCACTTTGCCACTGTCCTTCTTAAAATGTAACCCCAAAGACTGAACATAACACTGCAGGTCTCATAGTATTTTAGATTATGTTATAATCTAAATTATAACTGGTATTATAATCTGAGCAGCACAGAGGACAGTGGGAATATTAGTTCCCTAGGTCTCAACATTTACTTCACAGATTACCACAGTTTGGGTTTCCAGGAAACAATTCTGAGATGGAAATTAGCGTATGGTAGGTTTATCAGGGTATGTTCTTGGGATCAACACCCATGGAAGGGAGGAGAAGGAAACATGATAAGGCAGAAGGAAAAGTTGAGCTGTGATGCAGAGTCAACAGAGGCATCAGCTGAGCTTGTGAGGTTGTTTCTTTAACGCTGACCAAGTTGGAGTGAGAAGGCTGGGCTTTTATACCACCCTTTCCTGTCATCAGTCAGTAATTGAATGAAGGTCACTCCAGAAAGGTGAACCATCTCCTTGGGAAAGATAACTCCTCAGTTCAGGCAATCCCCAAAGGGAGCTGACAGCTGAAGGCTGGCAGCTGACTGCACTCCCGCAGTTGGGGGAATAAGTCCTTCACTCCCGAAGGGTATTCTGGGCAGCACATGATAGCATCTATCACACAGATCCTCCTTCATGACCTTATAGACTTTGAGTAGGATTCTATCTTAAACGCAACTGAAAACGATTGAAGAGTTTAAAATAGGCGAGCGACACGATTGGTTTTGCATTTTCAACAGCTCATTCTTGCTGGTGTATAAAAAATGAAATGGAGCAAGGGTAGAACAGGGGAAACAGAAGGCTACTGAAGAAGCCCAGATGAAAGATGGTTATGGCTTGGATTAGAATGATGGAGTTGAACACGAGGAAAAGTGACCACATTTGAAATATACTTCAGAGGTAGAAGGGTTAGGTCTTGGAAATGAAGTTGATTGGGAGGAGAAGAGTTTGGGTTAGACATAACTTTAAGGATTCTGGAGGCCAGAAGTCTGAAATCAAGATGTCAGCAGGGCCATGCTTCCTCTGGGGGTTCTATAAGGGAGAATCCATTCTTTGCCTCTTCCAGCTTCTCATGGCTGCTGACATTTCTTGGTTTGTGTCTGCATCACTCCAGTCTCTGCCTCTATGGTCACGTTGCCTCCTCATCTTCTGTGGGTAGGTCATATCTCCCCATACCTCTTTCATATAATAACATTTATGATGGCATTTAGTTCCCAAATTGCTAGGAAGTCTCCTAAGCTAAATATCCAAGTTCATCATTTATAAGATCGGCTTTCCATACAACTGTAGGACACACTTAAGCTAAGTTTCTGCCACTACGTGACCAAAATCATCTTTCCTCCAGTTTTGAATAAAATGTTGAGCCCTCACCAGAAGTGCCTTTATCATTCATACTTCTATAAATATTTTTTTTCAAGGCAATTTAGGGCTTTTGCTATCATGCTCCTCAAAATTCTTCCAGCCTTTGCCTGCCATTCAGTTCCAAAGTCTCTTATGAACTTTTGGTGTATGATTCTGCAGCACCCATTTTCTGGTTCCAAAATCTGTATTAGATTCCTGTGGCTGGACTTCTTTTCCACTCACAGGACCAGTCTGAAATGAAGGCACATGGCCCAAGTCAGGCCCATTAGAGGTCTTCTCTGAGATTTTAAAAACTGTATTTCAAGAGATAAAATCCTTATTTATTCTCTAGTTAGGTCTGTTAGAGTATGTGTTTAGGGTTGTGGGTATCCAGTTCTCTATAATATAGAGAGTCTGTCCTCACTGGAAAAGGACAAAGTCAATACATTAAAAACAGAGATAATGGGCAGACATGGGGTAAAGGTCCACTCTGAGTTATACTTCCTGCATTCTTTTGCCTTAACATCAGGACCAAGCCTGAGGAACCCATTTAGAGTTGGTGTCAACAAAGGAGATTGAGAAGGAGTGTCTATAGGGGCAGAAGTGTGTGATGCTAAGACAGAAGATGGCTCAAGGAGATGGTAGGGTGAGCCAGGTATGCAGAGAGATCTAGAAGGGAGGATTGAAAAGCCTCCTTTAGGTTCAGCAATCAAGAATGATTAGTTAATGCTCAGGAAGCCCATGCTAGGGAATAATGAGGACTAAGACAGGATTAGAAATGGCAGAAGAGCGAGTGGGAGGTGAGGAAGCACAGAAGGGATTGAGAGCATAATGTGGAGAGATCAAGTTTTGGTAAGAGAATGAAGAAAATGGAGTGGATGCAGGTAGGATTGGCAATGTGTTGGCAGGAATACAAGGACTTATATTTTCTCTGTAACATATGAGGCCAAGTTTATTGTGGGTGAAAAAGAGAAAAGCAGTAAGGTCTGATGGAACAGGAGATGGGGGTGATATTCAGAGAAGTTCAGGGGGATGGGAGTTTTTTTAAAAAAAGAGGAGAAGATATTAAAGTTATTGAGAATGCAGGAAAAGTATCTTATAATCATCCCAAGAAGTGGCATCATCCATATAAAGGTCTTTGGCATGTCCCAAAGAAGACATTTTAACTAGGGTCCAACTGGATAACTTGGAAGAGTAGAACAGAGAAGGAGAGAAATCTAATCCAAGGTACATTGTTGAGCTATAATTTGTGAGTATTTTCTATACTTTTCTTTAGTTTCCTTTATTTAAAAAACCATATATTAATTTCATAACTGGAATGTGACTTTCCCCCTCATATACTAACCCCACTGGGGACCATTCAAGAGCCATACAGAGCATCCCTCAGGATTGTCCACCCAAGAGATGGGAGAAGGGAATGTTTATCCATGTGGTCTACCCAATGGTCCAGGGGTTGCCCTTGGGTGCTAACCTGCCTGAGCATATGTAGAGTGGCTGATGTGGCAGAAAAGTCCCGGAGCACACAGTGAAAGATGTGCAGGCAGATGAGGTACAGAGTCACCAGTGTGAGGGAGGGTAAGGAGGTGTGCTGAGATGTGGAACACTGCACAGGCACTGAACGCTCACAGCAGGGAGCACGCTGGAGTTTGTAAACGGAGTCTACAAATGTTTTCCAGAGCCCAGAATTAGGAAATAAAAGAATAGCTCTTTGGGCTGGCTGAGTGGCGTGTTGGCTAGGAGCTGGCTTGGGACACCAGCTCTGTGCAGCAGGGCCCCGGCTCGGATCCCACATGCAGGCCAGTGACACTGCCCTCTACAGCTAAGATGGTGAACAACAGCTCGACCTAGAGCTGGGCTGCAGTGGGGCTGGCCAGGGCAGCTGGTGTGCACTTTCGTGAGCTGCCGTGAGCCTCCATGAGCGGCCGTCCAATGGCTGGTGAGCGATTTGCCTCAGCCGGGAAGAGCACAATGATAATACCAACATGGGCCAGTGAAGAGATGTCCTCCACAACTAGACTGAAGAACAAAAGGACAGTAACTTTTCTGTTCCCCTTCCCCGATTCCCAAACCCTGTTCCCCTCCCCCAATTCCCCAATAAAATATTTAAAAAAAAAGAATAGCTCTTTAATAACTTTAGCTGTGAGTTAGTGAACTTAGTAAAGAGGTTTTGTTTCTAGCACAGCACACACACGTCTCCTTACCAGCTTGTGACATCTCCCCAGTGTCAGATTCCTTATCTGAAAATGGAGAGCAATACTTAACGTCACCAGGTAGTATAAAATGAAATTAAATGATAGAGATATTTACATACACATACATACATAATCTAATACATATTATATATATATATATATATAATGCTAATACATAGAATTTTATAAAATGTGACCCCTTATGTACAATGTTCCTGTCACTCTCTATTACAGTGCTGAGTGTGCTCAGGCAGGATAAGGCTTCCTGGTGAGTCTTGGAGAGGACCTCACACAACCGGCTTCCTATTTCCTGAAGAGCAGCAGAGTTGGAATCTGGGGCACCAGCTCTTCCCCCTGTTCTCTTTCTTCCTTCCCAGCATGTCCTCTTTGTGTTACTAATTAGTGAATGTGCCCATCAGAGAGCCCCAGAGTGGCCACTAAGATGCACCTTTACAATAAATTGATGTGGCTTCTGCCAAAGACCTACTTAGCTATACTTATTTTGTCAGAGAAGATCAGTGATGATGCCCAGTCCCGTCTTGGGTGTGGCATTTTCACCTTGTTAAATAAAATCCATAATCCATACCAACTGAAAATGTTAAATTGTTCATAGTTCTTTAAAAGTTTCACTGCTTTTTAATGATCTCATTGCACTTGAAAAGAGCCAAATGATTATAATTTATGGTTATAAATTTGTGTTCTAAGTAAGCCTATTTTCTTAATTTGATTTTTATATATTTCAAGCTGTATCTTATATACTGTTTATGTGCTTTTTCCAAAAGTACAGTTTTGTATCCTGTTTTTCTATATAGTGAGATCATTTTCATATGCAAGAGTTGAAAATCAGAAGTTGGCAGTAGAAAAAGGTGAGTAAAAGGGAAACTTGGTCTGCTGGTCTCAGCACCTCTGGTAGGAGACAGATGGGTCCTGTAAGACATGGACACAGGATAGGCGTAGGGATGAAGTGTGGGGCTTTGAGGGGGCGGATAAAGATGGGCCACAGGGAATAAAGACTAGAAGCATCTAAAGTGGGCAGAAGGGATGAGACTACTTCCGCAACTGTTTATCACACATGGCTCTATCCCAGCCAGCCTCAGAGCAAAATCCCACATGCCCACTTGGGTAGTCTGATACTGTTTCTAAATTAATTTGCTGTCCAAACTTTTTCTGTTGGCTGTAAAGATAAGGTTTTATTGTTTAGTGCTATATAAACTTCCAGAAATCAGATTTATGCTTTTGGCTTCACACAGTCCCTCATGTGAAACTCAAAGAAAATAAAAAGCTAGAGGTGGGAGGGGAAAAGTGATAAACTTATGCGTTCTCTATTCAATGAACAATGTCCTCATTTTCATCAACTTCAAGGTTATATTGGCTTTAAAGATCAGGATGCTGGTCTTTACATTGGGATTTCAAGGAAGGCTGCACTTATAAATTAGTAAAATGTATGAGTCATTGCAAAGTTGTGTTTGATCCAAGATTCAGCTCCCAGCCTAGCATAACACCAGCATCTGTCCTAAATTTAGCGGGCCCTTCATTAAAGCTCCATTTCTATAATCCAACCAGTCTTGGGGTTAAACTACAGAATTTTTATTGCTGTCCACATTAACGTTCGATTACTTAAAATGCTGGACTTTTGTTAGTGATCAGTTGCTATTTGAGAATGTGTATTTGCATGAATGCATGGTTGGATTATAAGGCAGAGATTCCTGAAGGACTATAGCAAGTATAGCTTTTAAAATGAACTTTGGATAATAACCTTGACCCCTGTATTCCAAAGACATTAGCAAGATGTGAATAATTCTGTTGCATGGTTGTGGCTTTTGGAAGAGAATCAATCTATTTGGGAGATATAAGGCTCAAAGGGGAAAATCAAGAAGTACCAGGTAACTCAGTGAGAAGCATTCAAAGATAGGCTCCATTAAACCAGGAGAGTTTCTTCTGGTGACAACTAACCTCACAGATCACAGAGGTTATTAAATTGAATTACTTGTTCAAAAGATGAAACTCTACAAGGAAAAGAAAATGATCTTTAAATGGCACTGCCTTGCACAGATTTTAGGCAGTGAACCAAGTTCCCAAACAATTTCACGTATTAATGGACTAAATTGTATTAGATTATGAAATCAAGTAAAAGGCACCACATTCCATGTTTAGGGCCCAGAATGTATGTGCATTATTGTATTCTATTGTATTCATGCATGTCTCTGCTGAGTGAAGTGCATGTTTCACAGGTAGAATAATCTTCCAGCTTTTAGTCCAAAACTGATACAATGCCGACACCAAGAAAATTGGTAGAATACCACTGAAGCTTAGATCCTGTCAGTGGGAATCAAATGGGAATTCATTTATGTACCTAATAGTGTGTTCCTTTTACATCCTGTGCAAAAGGGAGTGCTTCTTTTCAGAGGCTAGAGTCTGCAGCAGGGGACAAGGATACAGCTTCAAGATTGGCAGTTTTGTGCTTTTGTGCAATCAATATTGTTTATGGATTGCTCTGACATAGCTGCATCTATTTGAAGAAGAGAGAAAAAAAAAAGAAGAAGAAACTACAAACACATACACTTGAGAATTTCAGGAAATTACCCAAATGCTCAAATCCTTCCCGGGGGCAATGGTTTTCAATAGGAGTTTACATGATAAATCCATGCAGTGAATACATTTAAAAAATAATAATCTGGCAGCCGCATGAAACAATAGCACACCCATATCGGCTGCTCATTTTGAAAAGCGTCCTTAGTCAGAATGTGTGTGAAATTAGGCCATCAAAAGGAAAAGAAGACAAAGGAGACCTAAAATGACTGAAACAGGCAAGGCAGCTTATCCACTAGTCTCTGACAATGCCACGCACGCTGTGGAAACTACTCAGAGTGGGGCTTACAAAGAGGCTCACAAAGCCAGCATGGAAATGGATGATAAGCAGAAATATGCGGCCATTGAGAGCAGGAGGGGAGGCAGCTGCAAAGACAGGAGGCCGGAAACGATGGAGTCAGGTTGTCCATAAAGGCACCTATAGTATTGACCCTGTTAGGGCCATAATTTGCTGGTTGAGAGGCGCTGCCGTTAGTTTGCTCTTTGCCATATCAATGGTTTATGAACTGCTGATAAAACAAGATCAATTTCCACAGCCAAAATTATGTGAAGGTTTTGATAAGGAGAGCTAAGATACTGCAGGTGCCAAGTATGGTTTTAAAAAATATCATGTCTGAAACTAGAGTAAACAGCAAAGGCTAAATTTTCAAAAGCAAAAAAAAAAAAAAACGAGGGCCAGCATTTGTGAGAAAGCCCATTCACGCCCACACTCTGGCTGGCACATGAGGGGATGTGGGCATAACTTGCAGGGAAGTTGCTTCCGAAGTGAGAGGCCCACTGACAGCCATCATAACTCTCCCGGCATAATCTTGCAGCTTCAGCTCTGTCTTCTGTGAGTGCAAGATCGCCATGTTTTCAAGAACGCTTTTAATACCTGAGTCACTTCTTTGCCACAAGGGACAAGTGTTCCCACAAGACAAGTGACATTCAAGGTATAAGCCGAGAGAAGCTGTTTTAAAAAAAAAATTAGGAATGTGCAAGAATCCTATTTTCAAAATATCCTCTCTATATTGAAACTCTCCATTTCCATGCCTGCAATTTTCTATGCGTTGCTTGAATGCTCCCTTAAAGGAAATTTGCCAGCTAATCAGTTTGCGGGTTTTTTGCACCCTACTGTGGTTGGACAAAAAATCAAGTATAAACCATCATTGAGGAATCAAATGCTATAGAAACAGGCCAGGACTTGAACGACCTTAATCATCCCCTCTAGATTCTCAAATGGATGTGAGAGTATCAAAAGTTACTTTGTATTTTCGGCAGTGGAGGAATAATTTAACAAAAACACTGTGAGCAGCACAGTTCATTAGCTGGTCAAAAAAGGTTAAAGAAAAGGAGTTTAGAATTTGCCTTTAAGAAAAAAGAAGTTTCCGTGATCCTGGCTTTATAAATTGCCCCTTAGCTCCAGCACAGAAGAATGATGGAGGAGACCACTGACAAAGAATGCTGTTTCCTCCCTATTATGTCTCACACCTGGCTCCATATTTACTCGGAGAAAATTTCATATTTTATAGTTCTACTCTGACTCAACGTCTGCTGGATCACTACTGTGCTGTACTTTCCCAGCTCAGAGGACGCCATGGGCATGTAGAAGGAGGCCAGCATCCCTAATTCAGCAAGGTGGCATTTTGGAAGGTGTAGGGAAGCTTGTGATTGTTGCTACATATACACGGTTGAGCGTTGCTCTTTGAAGCACAGCTTTCGTTTCCAAATGAAAGGCAGCCTTTGAGAAAAGTGTCTCTGGTAGGTAGTCTCCTAATAACAGTAGGAAATTATTTCCACAGAATTTGGGGCTCTGCTGATTCCCTTGACATCTCCTCCCAGTTCAGCAGGCTCCATGCCTCTCTTGGATTACAAAAAGTGAGAGCAGGTCCGGGCCTCATTATAACAAGACTCCAGGGGGTGGGGACAGAGCTCTTCTCCAGTCTATAGTAATTGTGTCAGCTGTAAAAATTGTGCACCAAACTCCTTTTTATCAAAGATCATATTGTGATGACGAGGCATCCTTCTTTCTTCATTGTAGATTTATCCCCAACGCTAGAAGGAAAGATTTCCTCATGTTGTTACCTCGAGGGGGACCAGTGCCACTAATAACAAGTAGGCCCAGCCTGGATTCTAAATGTTAATAGACTGATGTCGGGCCTGGCAGGGAGTCATTCTGGGCCGGGGAAGCAGGCTGGCAGAGGCCCATCTTGTTGGGTTGACTCATGCCTGAATCACAGCCAGGCTGGCAGGATGTTGTTTTGGGGAAGTTCGCAGGCCTGTCAAAAACCTGCTGTTGCCATTGGCTGATATTATGCAAGATTCCAAATGATATTTATTTATATTCTTCTTTTGGGTTCGTTGTGTGGTTTTTTGCCTCCCCTCCCCCCACTGCATAGACACTAGAGCTTCAAGTGAACAAAAAGAAAAAAAAAAACATTTAAAAGATAGGCAAGTGCCCATTAAAAATAAAAGGCACTGCCTCCAAGCTCCCTTCAGCTCTCAGGTCAGAGCAGTGCCAAGCAATTTGCTCTAATTCATTAAACCCCTCTCTCCACTCCTCCAGAAGCATGCAGCTGGGGGACAGGCCTGGGGAATGAGGCAGAACCCCCTTAGAATTCCATTGATGGCGGAGAGCAGTGCGCAGTTATGTGCAAGCGTACTCCTTTCCACACTTGCAGAAGCTCTTTCGAACTTGCTGGACTAACAGTTTCTCACATTAAACATGTAACTGCCCTAATGAAGTTGGCCCAGGACTAGAAGGATTTCATCTGTTTTATATCTAACTAATGATGGGGGGTGGGGGATGGGAGGGAATGTGTAGCTCTTAGAAGATTTGAGGAGACTTGAGCTTTTCAATCTGAGCTTCTCCCACTCTCAGAGTCTGTAGGAGTTTGACTGTGGAGCTGAGGAAATTCTTTCAACTGTATCATGTAGCACTGAGAAGTTCCTCTGCAGAAACTTGGTAGGCAGAAAGAGTGTGAGTGAATTCATTTATGTGCCTAATTTAAGACACAATTGAGAGGCACAGTGTTCTAATAGATGGAGTTCTGGCTGAGAAGTTAAGAAACCTGACTGCCATTTTTAGCTCAGATGGTGCTCAGCACACTGAAATGAGGATTGGCACTTTGCAGAAGAATTTGAACTCTAGCAACAGTCAATTCAGGACAAAATTATATATAAATACTGCCACGTTCCCCATTATCTATAACTTTTATTGTTCTGACAAAACCCAGATTTTGCTCTTCTAAATTCTTAGGAAAGTCCTAATAAGAAATGTTCTTTGAGTTGAGCCTCAAAGGGAAAAAGAATTGTTTATTATTCACTGAGCAAAGGGAGCTTTCTTGGGAACATTGTTCAAAGCAGACCTGTGCTGTGGGGGAGGGGCACTCCCTCCACCCTGGCGATGGAGAGACAGAGCTCTTTCAAGTCCTGCCTAGGGCACTGGACACAGCTGCATCGCTGTCTTGCTGGAAAAAACGACCTTGGCCATTAGCTTGAGTGCTTGGTGTTTGCTTCCATCTGAATAGCACACTCTAGGAAGATTTTATGTTTAGAAGACAAAAGAATCAATGCCGATAGTTTCATTGGCCTTACATCCACTGCTATCTACTCAGTGGCTAAAGTGTACCTTCTCAGGCCACCATGATTACATAAAAATAGATCTCAAGTATGGTTATAACCAAATAACATTACCAAAATCCCCCCCCACACACACACACACCAAATAATGATCGTTTAATTAATTAACACAGTGCCCCGCTAAATAATACTGTAATATAACATCCCACTCAAAGTAATCATTGCCACTAGGCACTAAAAAATCTTTGATTCCTTTTTCTCCATGCATTTCAATTTTTCAACTGTCAATAAATCTGTATTTGTATCCTGTTTTCATTTTATTAAAGATAAACATTTTATTTTTACCATATTTTATTGATCAATAATTCAATAAATATTTATCAGTGCCAACTGTTGTACCTTTTTAGGTATTTGAGATACAAAGATAAATGTCTGTCTCTTAAGAAGCTGATAGCCTATAGAAGAAGGCAAGCCAATCAGGATAGGACTAGGTCTTAGGTGCTCTGATACAAATCTGTTCAAGTTCAGTGGGAATACAACGGCAGGAAAGGTTAGAAAAGGGTTAAGAAGGAGGAGATAATGAATGGATACTTCTAGGTGGAGAAATGGGGTGTGTTTTCTGAGCTAATTCAAAGTACAGAACAGCATGAGGTGTTTAGGGAATCTCAGTGATTAAAGCCAAGGCAGAGTGGGGACCTCTGTGAGGGGAGGAGCAGAACATGAGGAGGCAGAGGTCAGATCTTGGAGTGCCCCTCATGCTTTTCTAGACTTTGTCATGTAGGCAATAGGTCATTATGGAAGGATTTTATCTGGGGAAAGATGTAATTCAATATGCACAAAAAGACCACTGTAGTCCCCGGATAGAGCTTAGGTTAGAGAGAGATTTAATGGATATTTACTCCCAAATACACATTTTCTCTTTTCTTCTAGAAACCACTTCTCCCCATGCCCATTTGATGGGGTTTGTGTAAGATGACTTGACTCCTTTTCTGGCTCACTTGGGCATATGGCATGATTGATTCCCAGAATCATAGTCCCATTGATTCTGGGACTATGCTGAAGCAGCTAAGCAAGAGTCTGTCTCTTCCAACTGAGATTACTGGAAGAACAGGCCTGGAAATGAGCTGCTAGCATGATCTACATTTGAAGAGCCTGCCTGAGATGGAGCTACACAGAGGAAAGTAGAGTAGAAGGGTGCAGTGAGACAGAGCTCTGATGATGTTGTTTTAGACCCTGAATTGAACTGTCCCTGAACCTTCTGACTTCTAAGTTATAAGAGCCCAATTAGTTGAATTTTCTGTCACTTGCAACCAAAAGATTTCTAATTAATGCAGTGAGGCAAAAAGATCAGCTAGAAGATTAATAAAATAGTCCAGGTGAGAGATGAGAAGAGGCTGAACTAAGGTAGTAGCAGCAGGAATGAAAAAAAAAATAGTGAAAAAAGTGAAAGAAACTAAGGAAGTGGAGACCAAGGATTCAGTGTTAGTGACTGTTTAAATGTGGGAGTGAGGAGAGGAAGGCATATAGGATGATCCCCAGGTTTTTAACTTGACCCCCATGGCAGTACCATTCATTAACACAGGGGATGTTTGAGATAAAAAGGAGAAGGTTTGAGGAAGAAGAGAATGAGTTTGATTTTGGATGTGATGAATTAGGTCCTCTGGGATATCCAGATGGAGAAGTATAATAGTACACAGTTGGATAATGGTTCTGGAAGTCAGAAGAGAGGTCTGGATGAGCTTGAGATCTGAAATATCAAATGTGGCTTACAGATTCCTACAACACATGACAAATATTAGAAACCCAAAGATCCCAAGATGGGAACAATCAATAAATAAGAATAAAAAAATCCCAGCTGCTCAAAGAAGGAACAATTTACAGTAGTCTCCCCTTATTTGCAGAGGATATATTCTAAGACCCCCAGTGGATGCCCAAAACTGTGGATAGTACCAAACCCTATGTATACTATGTTTTTTTCCTATACACACATACATTTTACATCTTCTCTTTGGCATATCAAAATTGCCAGCCTCACTACTCTTGTGTTTGGGGCCATTCTTAAGTAGACTAAGGGTTACTTGGACACAAGTACTGTGATATCACCACAGTAAATCTGATAATTAAGTGACTAATGGGCAGGTGGCTTATATGTTATGGATACACTGGACAAAGAGATAATTCACTTCCCCGGGAGGGACAGAGCAGTACGATGAGAGTTCATCATGCTACTCAGAGCAACTGCAATGAAAACTTATGAACTATTTATTTCTGGAATTTTCCATTTAATGTTTTTGGACTGTGGTTGGTTGTGGGTAACTGAAACCAAAGAAAGCAAAACTGTGGACAAGGGGGAACTACTGTACATTTTTGGCATGACAATTCTTGGCAGAACTGTTCAGGGTGTTGTTGAATTTTTAACATCTCGTGAAGATATACACCAAATGTTAGAGTACTCCCCATCCTTCAGTCAATGTGCAAACTGGAAATGCCTGTACATAGTTCCAAACATCCCCCTGGAGAGGCAGTGTCATTCTCCACATCCCATGTGAATTATTCTGACTAGTGTGTGTATCTAAATGCTAGCATGTGGGTGGTCCTCTACTACTGCATCATTCACACACATACAGATAAAACGGCTTATCTATAATTACAGTTGAAAAGCCACACAATGAATCTAAGTCTGAAGAAGGTGGAATGCTTCCCCACTGTGTCATCCTGCCTGTCTGCTCTGCTCTTCTCATGACTTCAATCTTCTCAGGCTGCTTGGAAGTTCTACCTGTAGCAGCTGCTCTCACCACCTGAAACACATCGTTTTCAAATGCAAAAATGACCATACGTATAAATGTGCATGTACAAGTACAATATGCATCTGATTTAGTATCTGTTTGCAGGAGTGCATCCGTATATGATCTACTTGGCATCATTTCTAAGTTTGGGGAAATGTTTAATATCATTCAAAGCTAACCAATACGGCAGCATGCTTTGAAAGTGAAATTATAGTATTGTAAAAGTCACTTTTTTACATTCAGTTATCTCCAAATGAGCAGGTTTCCATGTGTAAGTAGTAATGTACTCATGTATTAGTTATGACATGTAGCATGGAGTTTATAAAAACCTTCAATGATGATAAATATATGAAAGACATTACTGAAGTGTGTTATGATTGGCTCCTTGATTCAAAGAATAATAGGTACCTCTCAGACAAACTTGAAAGCTTTCACTTTTTTGACAAGCTCTTTAATTTGCACAGTATAATGAATTAACTGGTATGTAAACGTAGCAATTTGATGAATTAAATAAAATGCATCGAATGCATGCCACTTTATACGCTTGCTCTTGGAGCAAGAATCTCAATGAAATTAAGTCATCTTCATATTTTAAAGCAGAAGCTGCAGGAGGCTAATTTTTCCTCCATTTCTATTGGGATAAGAGAGAGCCTGAGAAAAAAGGAGAAAAAGAGAAAAAAATAAGTGATAGAATTCTACTACTAGTATAGACCACAGCTCTGGGCTAAGAGTGGGAGAAGTGTCACTGTCTATAAGCGGCATATCTACACAAGCCAAAGGACAGTTTTTGTTGCGTCCCGCACAACAAGGGCAGTGAGAGAACGAGAGGGGGTGGCGATGGGTTAAAAAAGAAAAGAAACAACAGCCAAGAGTTAAATGAGCGCGGGGCCAAGGGTCTCCAGCCTCACAGGACTGAGAGCCCTGAATCAGGCCAACACGCAGCTTTTATTTCTCCACCCACCCAGAAGTAGTATTGTTCTCTCCACACAAGTCTGTGAGTCTCATTCCTGAGAACTTGCTCAAGCCAGATTATCCATGCCTGCAAGCTGCTATTACCGAAAAGTCAGCCCACAGCGATCAAACACTCTACCTTCACGTACCCATATGCAAAGGACCCCAGGGAGATAAGATTATTATGCTGAGGACAGATACTATCACATCATCAGGTCACTTCCCAAGCAGGTTGTGGGAAGGAATGTAGCTACAGAGGTGGAAGACCTCCAGTCTCTTTGGGGGGCGAGTGAGGGCTCATGCCCACCTCCATCAGCCCCGAGATTTCTCCTGATGGCCCCCATGTGACTGTGCCTATCTTAAGTTGTTCCTTCCTCAAGGACTCTTACCCATCATTGGCTAACCAGCCATCTTTTGGGGCCAAACAGGGAGACGCAATGTGTATGAGCAGTGTACTCAAAAGGGTCAGTTTAGGGGTAAGCGCAGGGGGACAGACAGCTGGACAGTTGCATGGCAACAAGTTTTCAGGCCTAGAGCTTGTGCAAAACAAAGAACATGAAGAAAAAAGCCTGACCTTGTGAGCATATATGCTTGTAAACATTTGCTGGTCAACATTTCATGGCATCTTCACTTAATTACCAAACTGAGTCACCTGAGTAAGTGACTAGTTTAGACATTTCTTCACAATTCGTTACCACTTAAACAGAGACAATGGATGGAAACAAAATCAACTAGAAAATGTCTTCTCTCAGACATATTTGGTAGTGTATGTTCTTAGATGTGGTGGAGAGACCAGAGCCAATCCACTTACTTCAGGGTATAGAAAGGAAGCGAGGAAGAATCAGGGCCTTTCCTCTGGTCCTTTGTTTCCAGATGGGGAGCTCTCCAAATGCAGAGCCATTTACCAGAAAAGAGAATGGTTTCTTGTTGAGCATGGAGAGACTGAGCAGCAGAGAATTTAGACAACATTTTGAGTCTTACGTCTATTAAAGCGTGAAAGAAGGAAAAAAAAATGGAGGGTAAAAAAAAAATGTTTCTGATGCATGCTCAGCAATTTTCGTCAAAGAATTGCAGTTGCTCTTTCCTTAGCGATATCATCTTCAAAGTCCCAGGATATGCCCTTTGTCTGGCTCTGAGGAGAAAATCTTATTCAGGATAAGCTGCCACATTGCAACGTTCTCATCTAGCAGGAAAGCCTATCATATATGGACAAAGCCAGGGATATTTTTAAATATGCTTCATAACTAAAGAAATGGAATCAATATTGTTTCATGATATCACTGGGACCTCTTTATTATTTACCTCTTATTATTCCAGTGAAAACTAGATTTCTAAATCTCATTTTATTTATAAAATAATTAATAAAATTAATATCAGTAGCGTTATTAGCATTATTAGTACTTATTGACAGTAGTGTTATCAGTAATACATATTGAAAACCTCCTTTTTGTACTTGACAAGCTGTAGAGATTATTCTTCTCATTTATTGTTAAGAAAACTCAATATACAAAATCAAGGGACTTTCCCAAGATTTCCCAATTAGGAAGTGGCAAAGGGAGGATTAAGGCTAACGCCGCTACTTCCTTATGCCAGTGCTTCTCTAAACGTTAGCGTGTATCAGAATTACTTAAAGGAATTGTTAAAACACAGATTGTTGAGCCCCACCCCAGAGTTTCCTTCCCAATAGGTCTGGATTGAGGTCCCCAAATTTGCAGTTTTAACAAGTGCCCCAGTGATGTTGATGCTTCTGGTCCAGAGGTCGCACCACCCTTTGAGAACTGTTCACCTATTATTGTGTATATTTTTTTCATTCTTTGGTCCTTTGAAAGTTGGCTGCCCTTTTATCCAGAATACAAAAGCACTAATTACTAACTGGCATTGCTTTTTCCAATGTAGTCTGAAAACACAAGTAAAATATGGGTTTATGCAAAAGATGGAAATGTGTTAGGTAACGAAGCAGTACCAAAAATTCATGCCCCTGATACTGATATTTCACAAGCACATAGACTATGAAAAGCAATTGGATACATGCATCCCAATAAAGTTGCTCCTCCAAAGAAGTCCTTTGGAGAATATATGCTTATTCAAAAGATAATATTATTGAATAGCCTTATGATACATCTTTATTTTTTGAGAAAAAAAAATAAAACACATGAAGTCTAATGAAGTAAGAAAACAACCAAAGTAGAATACATCACTTTGGATTTTTTAAAAGACATATTTTCTTGTATGCCCTTTAGACTAATCATGAATAAAATTCTGGAAGAAGAGGTTCAAACATTCATAAAGTCATGGCAGGTTGCCAGTGTAACTGCTTTGTGTATGTGGAAGGATTTTGGACTAAACAACTGTAAGATTCCTTGAAACTCTGAAATACAATTCAATAGCAAGCTAGATCAAAAGGTCTCATTTCTTATTATTTTCTATTGTCAACTGAAGCGTCCACAGTTCCATAGGAAATTAGTTTTATGGAATTTTTTTTTAAGATTTTTATTGGGGAGTTGGGGGGATGGGAACAGCCCTGGGGAATTGGGGGAAGGGGAACAGACAAGTTGCTGTCCTTTTGTTCTTCAGTCTAGTTGTGGAGGACGTTGCTTCACTGGCCCAAGTTGGCACCATCATTGCGCTCTTCCCGGGTGAGGTAGATCAGTCGCTGGCTTCTGGACGGCCGCTCACTGCGGCTGCTGGCCGCTCACACTGGCTGCTGGCTACACACGGTGGCCCATGGCAACCCACTGCAGCAGGGGCTGCAGCTTACGCTGTCGCGGGCGACTCACAGCAGCCCAGCTCCAGGTTGAGCTGTTGTTCAGCATCTTAGCTGTAGAGGGCAGTGTCACTGGCCCTCATATGTGGGATCCAAACCGGGGCCCTCTGGCATCCCAAGCCAGTTCTTAACCATCGCGCCACTCAGCCGGCCCTTATGGAATTTTTTTAAGTAAACATTTATTGACGCATAACATACATATGGAAACATAAACAAATCATAAGTGTGCAGCTCAACGTATTTTCAAAATGAACACATTCGTGTATTCATCACCAGGTCAAGAAAAAGAACATTACCAGCATCCAAGAAGTCTCCACCCTCGTGTCCACTGCCAGTCACAACTCCTCACTTACATCATAATCTATTAACTTTGTTTATTTTTGAACTTTCAGTATGCTTGTATCTGGCTTATATCACTCAATATTATGCCTAAGAAACTCATCCATATTTTTAATATATTGGGTTGTTTGGAAAAGTCATGATGCATGTTTGTGACAAATGGCACTAGTTCATTTTTGGAAGTACGACAGTCATTTGCATCTATATTATTGCTATGTCTTTTGACAGATGACAGTTCTAGCTTCATTCTAAAAAAATATTGAGCAATTTGGCTGAGTTTTGGAGATTTTACAACAAGTTGAAGATGGAAGACAATATTGTTCATTGTTGCCATATTTTACTGTTTTACTTCATAAAGGGAAGAACGTGCAGCAAGCTTGTGAAAAGTTACATACAGTTTATGGTGACAATGCTCTACAAGAACGTCAGTGCCAACAATGTTTCATGAAATTCCATGCTGGTGATTTTGATCTCAATGATGCTCCTCGGTCAGGGAGGTCCACCAAGGTTGATGACGACAAAATAAAGGCATTGATGGAATCAAACCCACATTACATGACACGAGAGATTACAGAAACATTGAACATTCATCATTCAAGCATTTGCAACCACCTGAAGAAGCTGGGATATGTAAGCAAGCTCGATATTTGAACTCAAAGCAGCTCATTTGACAGCGCATATAAACATCAGCAATATGCTCATTAAACGTGAGGAAAACGATCCTTTTTTGAAGCAACTGATAACTGGTGATGAGAAGTGGATTGTTTACAACAATGTGGTGCACAAATGGTCCCGATGTGATGATTTGTCTCAAACGACATCGAAAGCAGACATTCATCAGAGGAAAGTTATGCTCTCAGTGTGGTGGGATTTTAAAGGTGTCGTGTTTTTTCAAGCTCCTACCAAGAAACCAAACAATTCAAATGTGTACTCTCGGCAATTGGACAGTTTGAACGAATCCATCATCCAGAAATGTCCAGAGCTTGTCAATTGTAAAGGAGTTGTGTTCCATCGCGACAACTTGACAACACATACAAGTTTGATCATCCGTGGAAAAATATTGGAGCTTGAGGGCTGGCTGAGTGGCTCAGTTGGTTAAGAGTTTGCTCAAAAGTTTGAGCTCTGAACAACAGCGGTTCGAGTCCCGGCCCGAGCTGAGCAGCCGCTGAGCTGCCAACAGGTGGCAGGATGGCTCAGCTACAAAAAAAAAAAATTATTGGAGCTTGGATTGGATGTGTTGCCACACTCACCATACTCGCCTGACCTTGCGCTGTCAGACTTCCAATTGTTTTGCTCTCTTCAAAACTCCTTGCGTGGTATAACACTCAATTCAGATGAGGCTGTAAATCAGCACCTTGTTCAGTTTTTCTCAAATAAAGACAGGTCCTTCTGTGAATAAGGAATTATGAAGCTCACTGAAAGATGGCAAAAGGCTATCAAACAAACCGGGAAATATATCATTGATTGATCTTTGTCCTTTATATAAATAAATGACCTTTGAAAAACATAGACAAAATACGTCATGACTTTTCCAACAACCCAATAGTAGTAGTGGTTCACTCCCATTGCAATATAGTATTTCATCACCACAATTTAT
This sequence comes from Hipposideros armiger, assembly GCF_001890085.2. NCBI lineage: Eukaryota > Metazoa > Chordata > Mammalia > Chiroptera > Hipposideridae > Hipposideros > Hipposideros armiger. Next base: position 1,473,515 of record NW_017731708.1, read on the forward strand.
CCTTTCTGCTGTTTCCAAGGCATTTGAACTGTTTCCAATGTGGGCATATTACAAATAGCATTTCTATAAACATCCTAATACATGTCTTTTGGTGCCCACCCCATGGGTATCCCACCCAAGAGTGGAGTTGTTGGGTCATCAAATACGCATATGTTCAACTTGAGTAGATACTGTGAGTTTTCCAAAGAGCTGTGTCCATTTACCCTCCTTTCAGCAGTGCACACTCTCAAGACACTGCTGCACATCCTTGCCAGCCCGTGACATTGTTTGCATTCTTTAGTTTATCCATTCTGGTGGATGTATGGTTGTATCTTATAGTTTCCATTTGCAGTGCCCTGTTGACTAAGGACTCAGTACTGTTTCATATGTTTGTTGGTATTCTTGGGTACTCTCTGCCGTGAAGGGCATCTTTAAAGTCTTTTGCCCATTTTTCTGCTGGTTTGGATGCGTTTTCTTATTTACTTTTAAAAATTTCTAAATATGTTTTGGATATGAGTCACGTCAAATATGTTTTGAAAATATTTCTCTTGTGCTTGCCTTTTCATTCTCTTAATGGTGGTTTTTAATAATTAGAAGTTCTTCATTTTAATATAGTCTGATTTATCATCCTTTTCATTTATGACTGATGATTTGTGTATCCTATTAATGATATGCTTGCCTATCCAGATGTCAGCAAGGTAACTCCTAGTTTACTTTAAGAAGCTTTAATATTTTGCCTTTCATATTTCAATCAACACTCCATTTGGAATTAATTTTTGCCTGTGGCATGAGATAAGAGTCAATATTTAACTTTTATTCTTCATTATGGATAGCCAATTAACTCAGAACCAGTTATTGAAAAGATCATTTTTTCCTTTACTGCATTGCAATGTCATTTTCGTGAACATATATGTTTCTGTCTCTTTTTGGACCTTACAATTTGTCTATGCAACTACCCATTTGCGAGTACCACATTGTCTTAATTACTCTGGCTTTATAATAAGTTTTAACATCTGCAAGTGTAACTTCTTCAGCTTTTTTCTTTTTCAGTGTTGTCACTGGCTACTCTTTGTATATGCATATAAATTTGATATTTGGCTTGTCAGTTTTGAAAAAAATTAATCTGGTATGATTTTAATTGTGATTACAATAAATCTATAGATATTTGAAGTGGGGGAAAGAGGTGATATCCTAGCCATATTGAATCCTCCAATTCATGAATATGTTACATTCCTCTATTTAGGTATTCTTTAATGTCTCTTAATAATGTTTTGTGGTTATGGAAACTACACAGTTTTCTTGTACATCTTTTGGTCAATTTATTTGTAAGAATTTGTTGTTTTTAAGGCTATTGTAAATAGTATTATTACTTAATTTTCATTTTCTATTTTTTAATGTGCTGCTATGTAGAAATATAGTTGATTTTCATACATTGACCTTGCACTGGGCAATATTAACAAATTCACTTATTAGTTCTAATAATTGGTCTACAAACTATTTAAGAATTTGTACATACTCAATCATGTTATTGGCGTATCTAAACAATTTTATTTATTTATTTATTTATTTATTTATTTATTTATTTATTTATTTATTTTTAGCTGAGCCATCCTGCCACCTGTTGGCAGCTCAGTGGCTGCTCAGCTCGGGATGGACTCGAACCACTGTTGCTCAGAGCTCAAACTCTTAAGCAGGCTCTTAACCAACTGAGCCACTCGGCCAGCCCTAAACAATTTTATTTCTTCTGATTCAGTTCTTCTCACATTTCCCTTAACTTATTGCACTTGCTAGGACTCCTAATAAAATACTGAATAAAAATGGTGATAGCAGGCATCCTTATTTCTTGTCAGAACTCAGAAGGAAAGCTGTAAATATATCACTATGATATATGAGGCCAGACAATTAAGTTCACAAACTTTCCACTGTGAGCTTACATGGTGTTTACTAGATGATGTTTACTTGAGATTTTAGAAAATCAAACCAAGGACATTTTCTTCCATTCCAAATTTGTGAAGAGTTTATGATGATGATGATGATGATGAAGAAGAATGAGTGCTGAATTTGCCAATGCTTTTTCTGTGTTTTTTGAAATACTTATATGATTTTTCTCCTTTATTTGATTGCTCTATTAATTACATTGATTAATTTTCAAATGTTAAATCAATCTTATATTCCCTAAGTAAACCCAAATTAGTTAATTTTTTGGTCTTTTTTGCATATGGATGTATAAAAATTGCTAATAGTTTTCTTTGGATTTTTGTATTGAAGTTTGTGAGAAAAATTGACCAGGTTTTATCAGGTTTGGGTATTGAGGTTATATTAGCCTTATAAAATAAGTTGGAAGATGTTCCCTGCAACAGTTGTGTAAGATTGGTTATTTCCTCATTAAATGTTTGGTAGAATCCACAGCAAACCTTGGTGGACTAGGGTTTTCTTTCATAGCAGGTTTTCAATTCCACATTAACTAATTTAATAAACATAGGACCATCCAGATGTTTTAGTAAGATGTGTGATGTTAGGAATTTGACAATTTCATCTGAGTTTTCAAATTTATTTACATGAAGCTGCTTATAATATATTTTTATCCTTGTAATATATGTAAGACTTGTAGTAGTATTTCCTTTTCATTCCTTATATTTGTTATTTGTGCCTACTCTCTTTTTTCCTTGATTAGAAGTCATCAATTATGTCTGTCTTTTTAAGGCTTCAAATTTTGTCTTTCTCCAAAAAAATTTTTTTCATAAACAGTAGTATGTAGTAAGTTATAAATTCTGTAATCACAAAGAAAAATGCAGAACAAGAGAAACCTCAAACTACAAGGATTAAACAGCAAAGCTTAATCCATGAACTGAGTTACTAAGAAGGTTCTAAAACATAAGTTATTGGCTGCTTTCTTTACATTTCCATTTCAGTAACTTTACTAAAAAATGGATGTTATCCATCTATTTAAAATCCTAAATTCACATCTATTATCACATTAAATTAAACTTTTTGCTTAAATTAATTTCAAATATCTAATAGTTGCCAAATTTTAGTAATATTATTACATCATTCAGGCAAAAAATAAGACTCGATGCAAGAGTTAGATGGCTATTACACATTTCTATTTCAGTAAGTTCCAATCTTACATTTATTATTTAATTCCTTCTATTTTCTTTGGACTTAATTTGTTATTACTTTTCTAACTTTCTGAGTTGGATAAAATCATCGATTTTAAGACTTTTTTTTAAATTTGTATATGGGCCCATAAGTTTTCCTTCAAATAAGCTTTAGCTTCAAACTGAAAATTTTGATATGTCAAATATTTTATCATATGCCAATATTTTATGATTCACTTCAAAATATTTTCTCATCTCCATTTAATTTCTTCTTTAGTCCATGAATTGTATAGAAGTATACTGCTTAATTTCAAAACTTTTGAGGATTTTTCTATTTATTTTATTGTTGCTTTTATTGTTAATTTATTTCTTGCTTAATTCCACTGTGGTCAGTAAGCATGCTTTTAACTTTCTCCATGTTTTGAAACTGCTACATGTTGCTTCATGCCCCAGAATATAGTCAGTTTTGTTAAAGGTACTTAAAAAGAATATGGCTCTGTTTATTGTTGTGTTCCATATATTTCATTTACAGCAAGTTTGTAATCATATACTTCAAATTTTTTTATATTCTTGTTATTTTTCTTCTTAATTTCTATTAGTTACAAAGAAATTGTGTTATGCTCTTTTCAGGTTTTCCATCCTTTTTCTCTCTCTTGTTTAGTCTATATATTTTTTACTGTCCTCTTTTTCAATTCGCGCATCCTCTCAATTGTATTCATTTGACATTGAGTGCTTTATTACAGTTATACTTTTCCATTCTTAAAATTTTACTTTATCCCTTTTTAGAAATAGATTCCAATTATCTGCTAAATGTTTCCATCTTGTAATCTGTTTTCTTAGACATAGCAATCACAATTATTAAGAGAAAGATGTAATGACTGATGAATTTAATGGCTTGGACACACATAAGTTTATATCTGTTTTTTATTTCTCTCCTTGTCCTGTTTCTTTATATGAGTGGTAATTTCTTATTGAATGCCAAAAATTGTAATTGATGTGCAATAGAGGTGCAATGTTATCTTTCTCCAGAGTGCATTTACCATACCCTTTGCCATGGAGAGAGCAGGTCACCTTTGTACTCTTTGAAGACTTAGTCTACCTTAACCCTGATGGTTTAGTCAACTGAAAGCCTATGGTATTGAATAGTGCCCACACTTTTGGCAGGACTTGGGCTCCAATTTTCATTTCCTTAGCACCATGAAACTGATACCAAAAAAAAAAAAAAATTCACTCTGCTTTTTATCTGCTTTCTGTTCAGCTTCATAGCCTCTGACAATGCTCAGTTTAAGAACCAGAAAATGCCTCCAGGGAAAGACTGGTACCAAATGTGAACCTACTTCTCTGTACCTCCTTTCTCTCTGGGATCTTGGCCCTTCGAGATATGGCTGCTTTAGCAGGCTCAGACTTCAGTTTGCCATCCCAGCTTGGTGAGGTTGCCTATGGCTCTGCTTAGCAACTCAGCCTCTTTCTCCAGTCCAAGAATTGAGAAAATGCCTCAGGAGAAGCCGGTGTGCAGAATATCCAGCTCACCACAGTAAACTTGTATTCTTTCTTAGATCTTTGTCCCTCAGTTCTTGGCTGCCTCGGTAGCCCTCAGTCCTTTCACACAACTGTTTTTGCTTATTTTCCTGGCCTTTCTAGTTGTTGTCAATAGAACCAACAGTCTTTTATAAACCACACCATCATAACCAGAAGCAAAAGTCCTCAGTTTCATTCAATATTTTTGTTATATAATACCTGCCTTCCTTCCCATACCAACTCCAACACTCGTGTAGTACAGGATAATGCTCTACTTAACTCTCCTGAAAACATTGTTGCCCCAAATTTATTAGGAAATAACTCTTACAAAATAAACATAATAAACTTTAAGACTGCAACTTGCATAAGGAACTGAGATTTCTTCAGCTATATGCAAGTTTCTTTAGGATCTATTGTGGTGTTTCAATCAAGGACACATACAATCTTAGCCAATGACTGAGCATGGCAAGGTACCAGATCCTGGCCATTTCCTCCCAACATGAGATTCCTCTACAGGGGAATCTTCTAGTGGCCTGACTCTTTCAGACTAGTACTCATGTCTTAGATGCTTCCTATGCAAATGTTCTTCTTCTCTCCTTTCACAGGTGTCAAACCTGCATTGCAGCCCAAACACTTCCCCTGTCTACTCCTGCTCCCTCTTTCTTTATCTTTATAGGTGTTACTCCAAAAAAGCTTTTATAGTTCTAACTCCATCTTAGTGTCTGCTTCCCAGAAGACTTGAACTGACACGCACTCACATAGATTTCATTCTTCTAGGTATGTCTTCTTAACTTAATCATGATAGCTTAAGAAGTAGAGGTATTCTTGGTTGGATTTTCCCACTAGTTTCTGTCACATGTAATATGGTGATATTTATCTCACTTCCCTGGCAACTCAATAGTGGACACTTCTCAAATATTAACATATCTTCTCTATGTAGGTTATTGTGTTTTTGATGCTGTTGCTGCAGTTCTTGGGAATAAACATATTTATTAATGTATTCTTTCCTTTATTCTTTCATTAAGAAAGAAAACCTTCTTGAGCATTTAATACCTGCTAGAAACTTTGCTAGATTCTCTTCTCAGAAAACAAAACAAAAAAAGTCCTAAGAGCACAAAACAAAACTTACCATCCAGCAGGTCATGTTCAATCTCTTTTTGGTGTCTTTCTTACCAAATCCCATCAAACATAGGCCCCTCCACTCTTTTCCAGCCACATTAGCCTTTGGGGTTTAAGTCTATGAACAGGCTATCTGCTTACTATTTATGTCCCATTGTAGCCATGTTTCAGAACAAACACATAATGCACTTTTGGTTAAGCTATGTAAGTGGCTCTGGAAGTTTGAGTATCACTTCTTCCTACTCTTAAACAACATCTAGCCAGTTCTGTGTTCCTTTGCTCTTATGAATCTGATGTACATTGCACAGTCAGGGCAGCAGGGGACGTCGCTAAAAAATAGATTACAGAACAATGCACTAACAGAAAATCTGAGAAAAAGCCTTGCTAAGAAGCAAGACTTAAAGAGAAGAAGGCATCAGGCAACTACCACAAAGCTGATCATCCCAAGGACTGGCATTTCCTCTAGAGGTATGACCAGAGAGAAGGCTAGTGATGGCCTGTGGGGAACTCATAATGGCTTCCTGGTTCCCTTCCATTACCCATGCTAAAATGACTCTCATTTCAGAAAACACTTTTTTCAGTCATTCTCCTAAAATCCATGGAAATCAGGCTAAACAGTTTCATTATCATTATGTGGCAGAGAGGAAAAGGTCTCTGACTAAAATGCCTGCTCTAAAGCAGTAATGAGCACAAATAGGTCAGTGACAGAACGGGGAAAAAAAAAATGATGTGATTCTAACACATTGTGCACCTTCAGGCTTGCCAATCCCTTCCATGGTCTCATAGCCAACTCCTCACTGCTGAATAATTTTAAAGAAAAAGCTGGGCCTTGACACTTAGAATAACATGAGCTTTCACTCTTTCACAGTGTCTAACACCAGGGTTCCAATTTTGATTGGCCTTCTTGGATCGGTTAATTTCCTCCCTTTTTGACAGGGAACCCACACTGAAGTCTACTAAATTGTACAAGAAAGAATATAATAAAATACAAGCACAACTACAATAAACTCTAATGAGAAGATTAAAAATATAACTGATAAGCTGAAGGATCTCAAGATAAGGAATTGAAATACCACAAAAAAAAAAAAATGAGGATTGCAGAAAGGCTATATGTTTAGAAGACAAGCACAGTTGAAAGCTCACTGATTCACTTTACCAGTCCTAACAGGGCAGTAAATCAGAAATACTCAAGCCACCAAAGATGAGATGATACTGAAGCAATTTTGCAATCTTAATTATAGTGAATTCTTTCCTTTTTGCTTTATATCCCTTTGTGGATGAGTCAATGCTTCTTTTTCCTTTTAAATTCAGTAAGAAATTTATGGTTGAGCTCGATAAGAAAAATACGCAGTATGTGTCTGCTGTAGTCTGCCACTAGAATTTGCCGCTGTTGAAGAGAGTGTGTGTATGTCAGAAAATATTCCTGAGTAAACTGTTAGGTAACTCTGTATAGTGCCCTCTTACCATCCCTTTTGGAGCTCCTCCTGGTGAAATACCATGATGTTCCCACCCCAGGGAACCAATTCTGTGTGCTCTTCTCACTCTCCACACCCTATCATCCTTGACCTGCTGAGGTGTTAATTCTACCAAGCTGTCAGAACGGAGTGCAGCATTTTGGCCTCCAAACTTTGGCTCAATTCTTTCCCTGCCTAGAATTTCCTCCCCACTCTTCTCCATCTGTTTAATTTCTGCCTTATTTTTTTTAAGGCACACATATTGGCCAGAACTTTTTTGATTATAAGTAACTAAAATCATACTCAACTCAGCTTAGGCCAAAAGGGCATTTTTAGGTACACGAGCCATAGGCAGAGTAGAATTAAAATCTAGGTAGCCACAGCATATCTGGAACCAGGATCCAAAATGTTGTCAAGTCCCGGTATCTCCATTTTTCATCTCATACTTTTAAGATTTCAGCTTTATTCTAATAAAGAAGCTTTTACTTAATGTTGGAAACATGGTTTTCTGCAGGTCAGCTCTTTGCAACTTTTCCAACAGAGAATAATTGCTCTCTTTCCTTAGATCAAATTTTAAAATTTCATAGAATGATACTGGGTGGACTAAATTAGGGTTACATACTCATATTTATGCACATAGGAACAGATCTATAGGGTTTTCAGCATTTATTAAGGCTACATGATTGGAGAAAATGAGATGGAGAATTCCCTAAAAGAATTTCCTAAAAATATGAAGCTATTTGTCAAAGAATAAATTGATGGATAGACCAAAAAATGAGTGTCCTTGTATATCTCAGTTTAGTTCTGCCTGTGTTCAAAATAGTACCCTCACATACTTGGGTAAGTCACTTTGACTTTCTTTGTCTCAATCTCTTTGTCTATCAAATTAGGAAGTTGAGTTCAATTTTTCAAGGACACTTTAAGCTTTAGAATTTTATAAGTATGTGTTTCTAAGTCCCTCTAGAACAGCGGTACTCAACCTGTGGGTCACGACCCCTTTGGGGGTCGAATGACCCTTTCACAGGTGTTGCCTAAGACCATCGGAAAACAAAAAGATATTTACATTACAATTCATAACAGTAGCAAAATTACAGTTATAGAGTAGCAACGAAAATAAGTTTATGGTTGGGGGTCACCACAACATGAGGAACTGTATTAAGGGGTCGTGGCATTAGGAAGGTTGAGAACCGCTGCTCTAGAATAAAGGCTTTCATGAGCATCTTATATTATTCTCTCCCTTCTGTGAATCTCAGCATTACTGATATAATTTTTATGGACTATAAAAGGAAGATGTTTATGTTGGACTTTACAATTAGCCTGAGTTAACTATTTGGAGTGTTGATTTAGAATATTGAGAATGTCAAATGTATATGACTCCTGAAAGAAGGTTGAACAACAAGTTGATAATTTACTCACTCAGAGAATCTATGGAGACAATAGAACTTAAATAAAAACAACTAAGATAAAGTTACCACTATGAAAGGAAGGACTTAGAAAGAAAGGCATTCTTCTTACAGTCACCAGATAAGATGGTAATTGTGCCCAAGTATTCAATCTCTCCTCAGATCATCACCATAGTTGGACTGGAATGACTAGTGGAATGTAGGGGATAGAAACATGGAAGAAATTTCACCTCAGCAATGGAAAAATGAAATTGGACCATGTATGAGGCACAAACAACTCCAAGGAATTTTTGCTAAACATACTGTAGGTAAAATTTTAAAAGATATTAAGATACCTTCCAGAGAAAGCAATGCCAAGTTGTAAGAAAGAAGAAATTTCAGAAAACCCCCCACAAATATTATAATAGAATTTTTGCTAAAAGCAAGTAAAAAGTAAGAGATAGAAGCCAATTCTTTTGGAACCAATTTCAATAATTTAGGTCAATAATATTCAGTAGTATTACCTTCCCATGCTTCTGAATAAAACTGATAAAAGCTAATAAGAGGGGCTTCTTAATGCAACAAGGTTTTCTCATCAGGTGGCAGCTAGCAGAACTAATGTAAGGGCAGACATTCTTATCATGAGTATCTGGAGAGGAAACTAAAACAACATTAAAAACTAGATGCAATGAATCAGTCCCTAGTGCACTAGCATCACTAACAGAGAAGAAACTGTGCAGAGATGAAGTTTCCTTTTGAAACTGCAGAGAAAATTGAATTAGAGATGAAAAATATTTTTAAAAGAACTTAATAAATACTGTGAACAATGACTAGAGATCAGGAAATACCCACAAGTGCTCATGAGAATCCACCAGAAAACAAAAATGAAACAATTATTAAAGATATAATGAAAGCAAACTTAATTGAGGTAAAAAAAAAAGTTGAATTTAAAGACTGAAAGAATTTCTTGTGTACTAAACTAAATCAGCAAGAGGAGAATCACATTTAGACATACCCTCATAGATTGTTGAGCTAAAAAGGGGGGGGGGGATAAATCTATGACTGTCAATACAAAGGTTATCAACAAAAGAAAAACTGATGTCTTTTTTTTTTCAGATTTTTTTCTCTGTTACATAAAATAAAGGAAATTTTGTGGCATTAAAAGAAAAAAGTTGTAGCCAAGAATCTTATACCATATAGAAATAAGAAATGTATAAAGAAACAGACATTTTCAAGAATGCAAGCATCACAAAGTTATGGCAATTGTAAATATTCAAGAAAAAGGGAAGCAATAGAATTAAGAGTTCTGAAACAAAATAGGTTGCAAGTAACTGTTGTAAATATGGTAAACAAATACATATATCACAAATGATTTTTAAAACAAAGACACTTGAGGGCCGGCCTAGTGGCGTGATGGTTAAGAACTGGCTTGGGACACAGGAGGGCCCCTGTTCGGATCCCACATATGAGGGCCAGTGACGCTGCCCTCTACAGCTAAGATGCTGAACAACAGCTCAACCTGGAGCTGGGCTGCCGTGAGTCGCCGGCGACAGCGTAGGCTTCAACCCCTGCTGCAGTGGGTTGCAATGGGCTACCATATGTAGCCAGGAGCCAGCGTGAGCAGCCAGCAGCCGCAGTGAGCGGCCGTCCAGAAGCAGGGGACTGGTCTGCCTCACCCAGGAAGAGCGCAATGATAGTGCCAACTTGGGCCAGTGAAGCAACGTCCTCAACAACTAGACTGAAGAACAAAAAGGAGAGCAACTTGTCTGTTCCCCTTCCCCCAATCCCCCAGCACTGTTCCCATCCCCCCATTCCCCAATAAAAATCTTTAAAAACAAACAAACAAACAAAGAACAAAGACACTTGAGATCTAAACAATGCTAATTGAACAATATTAATTCAACAATGTTAATAACAATAATAAAGGAGGCAAAAATCTTAAGATATGCCAATTATAATCAAGATGTAAGAGTAGAAAATGTGGAACGAAGTCAAACTTATCAATAATATACTTTAAGTTGGTGATTTTTATTATGTGTAAGCCATACATTAAAAAATAGAGCTAAATATAAATATACAAACATACATACACATATATACAGAGAATATTATGGACAACTTTATGCAAATAAGTTCAAATATTTATGTGTAGTAAACTCTTTGGAAAACACAAACTTGAAATTTGACAAAAGAAGAAATAGATAATATAAGTTGTTATATGTCTACTAAAGAAATTGAATCTGTAATTAAAAACTTTCCAGTGAAGCATGTGACAATGTTCAATGCTGATTCATAATAAAAACTCTTAATGAACTGGGGGAAAAAGTAAACTTCTCTAATTTGATTAAAATATTAAAAACATCTAACTATCAACATCATATTTAATGGTTAAAATTGAAAACTATTCCCTGAGATCAGAAATAAGACAATGATGCCCACGACCAGCATTGCTATTCAATACTGTACTAAGGGCCAAGCCAGAACAATAAAGCCAGAAAAATAAGTAAAAGTTTTAACAATTGAAAAAGAAAGTAAAAAATTGACAATGTTTACAGACAATATAATTTTATCGATGAAAAGTCCACAGTCATCTACAGATAAATTATGTGAATTAAAAGTAAATTCAGCAAGATTACTAGATACAATGTCAACATGCAAAAATTAATTTGATTTCTATATTTTAATATAAAACAATAAGAAAATAATATTTGAAAGACAATAATAATAGCATTGAATAAAAACATCAAATACCTGGTAATACATTTTACAAAAGATATACAAAATCTTGATCCAGAAAACTCAAAAACTTTATTGAGAAAAATTGAAAAAAACTAAATAAATGGACAGATATATACTATTCATGATTGAAACATTGTATATCGTAAAACTATAGTTTTTCTCCAAATTAAGCAATATATTCTATTTTAATAAAAATTCCAGCTAAGTTTTTGTTTTTGTTGTTGTTTCTAATTGACAAAATAATTCTAAACTCTACATGAACATTTAGAGATTCCAGAATAGTAAGAACATTCTCAAAGAACTAGTCTGGAAGACTTATGACATCAGATATCAAGATTTATTATAAAGCTACAGTCACGGCACAAGGATATGCAAATAGAACAAAATATGCAAAGGAACAGAATAGAGACAGAAACAGACCCACAGTTATATGGTTACATGATTTATGAGAACAGTGACACTGCATAAGAGAATGGTCCTTTCAATGCAGAGAAAAATAAGTGAATAATAACTTCACACAATACTTAAAAATCATTTAAATATCAATCCTAGGTAAAGGTTAGATCTAAATGTGAAAAAAGGCAAAAACAAAAGTCTCCAGATTATTATACTGGAGGCAAAAAAAAAAAAAGGCAAAGCTTTTTTTAATGACACAAAATGCCATAACAATAGAAAAAATGATTAATAATTGTGTATCTTAAAATTAAGGACTTTTGTTCATCCAGAGACACCTATACAAGAGTCAAAAGCAAGTCAAGGAAAGGTATAAAAGAAGATATTAATTACATATATCTGGCAAATGACTCCCACCCAAAATATATAAAAATTCCTAACAATAAATTTTAAAAATATGACCCAATAGTAAAATGAGCAAAATGTTTGAACAAGAACGTCACAAAAGAAAATAACTAAATAATCATAAATATGTTTTATAAAAAGTCCCCTGCCTTTTCAATCTCACGGAAATACAAACAACCACAATGAAATGCTAATAGACACCCAGCATAGTGGTTAAAGTTACCAAGAGTTGACCAGTATGTGGAGCAATAGAAAATCTCATATACTACTGCTGCAGATATAAATTGGTACCAACATTTGGGAAAACTTTCTTGGCATCTCCTAAAGCTGAACTTAAGCATACCCTATGACCCAGCAATTGTACACCTTAGTATATAGTCAACCAAAACACATACATATTTACTCCAAAAGACATGTACAGAAATGCTTATGGCAACACTACCACAATAGCCCCAACTGAATATAAAACAAGTGTCCTTTCATAGTAGAAAGAAAAAATAAATTGTGGTGTCATCATATAATGGGATATGGTACAACAATAAAAATAAACAAACTGCTAACAACAAAATGTGGATGAAGCTTACAAATACAATGCTGCAATAAAGAAGCTGACACAAAGGAATGCATAGTGTGTGTTTCGTTCACATAAAGCTCAAAAGTAGTCAAAACTAATGGTAGTATAGAAGTCACGATAATGATTAACCAGGGAGGAGGGAACTGGTAGTTCAGGGAGAGGGTCAATGGAGGCCTCTAGAGGGCTGCTGATATTCTCCTTTCTGCCCTGCATGGTGGTTATCCAGATGGGTTCACTTCACGAAAAATGAATTAAATTATATACTTACATTGGTGTACTTTGTTACATATATCAATGAAAATTTACTTAAAATCAGCTCATAGAACACTATAATATAGTATTAATTTTAAGAAAAATAGGGGATATGTGTATAAGAAAAGTCAGAATGTAATCATTCCTGTGTTTTAGAAATATCTGTGTTAATTACTTCAGAATTAATTGCTTTAGAATTAATTTGAAGATCACTATTTTTTCATTTTATTTTTTCTGTTGTTCTCTATTTTCAACTTTTCCATAGTGACTAAGAATCACTTCTCTATTTTAAAAGAAAAATAAAAAGTATTTTAAATACAGGAAGGCCTCTTCACTTCACCCATCAGATGGTTGGACCAGGAAGGCTATAGTTAATAGATGGATCCAGAAAAGAAGGTGTTTCTTAAAGAAGTTACTGAACTGAGCAGGAGTGACTTATGAGCAAATAAAATGAGTCAGACTAGACAAGATTAAAACATTGTACATGATGTTAAACTCAGTGAGAAATGATAACATCTCATACTTCAGTTGCTCTTTAGAGTTATGATGTACTTTCATGTCCATTTTCTGATTTTAGCCTCACAAAATTCTGTGACATAACTGGGCAATGACTTATGATCGTTTTATGAATAAGAAGTGAGTCCTAGAGAGAAAAGTAACATGCCAAAACACAGAACTTGGTAAATGACTATTTGAGGGAAAATAATAGTGACCCAGATATTCTTGTCCCAATTAGGTTGTCTTTTATGAGACATGGCAATAGATACTTTTTAAAATTCAAAAACACCCAAAATATATCCCTTAAATAGCCTTCCTGCCAAATTACTCAAACCAATTCTAGACAAAAAACAAACAAAAAACCAATGATAAGTAATAATTTAAAAAGCAGTAAGTAGTATTAACTAAGCCTTTAGGAAAAAGTAAGCATGTGAAATGATATGCATCAGCATTAAAACCAAATAAATGTATGGAGTTAAATATAAATAATATATCACCAAATTGAATAATAATATATAATACCAAATATATATTATTTGGTATATACATTAATAATACATATTACCAAACCGAATCTAAAAAATAAAAAATAAATTCTGAAGTCTTATATTTCTAAGCATATTAATAGTCTGAATCTTAGCCATTAAAGTAGTTCATACTGGCATGTGTTTGACATATCAGGAAGTCAAATTTATTCCTTTATGCTTAAACTTTGAAAATTAAAGATATGCTTAAAGTATTTTTTAAACTTTAAAAAATCACCAGCAGAATTTGAAGCAAGATGTCCTTCTTATTATAGTCTTTATAGAGTAAAAGAAAAGTAAATGGCAAAAGGCACAAGTAAATATAAAACAAGATGGCACAAATAAGAACTAGTGACTCACATAGATCAATATAAATGACTTAAACTTTACATTAAAAACAAAAATTCTAAGATTGGATTAGAAAATAAATTCTAACCAGATGATTCTTACAAAAAAAACCCTCAAAAATGATGATAAAACTTAAAAAAATTAAGTTTTATTAGGCAAAGACAAAGGAAAAGCACGAGAAGGAATATTAATATCAAAGTAAATTTCAAGCCAAAGACATTAGATGTGGTAAAGAAAATTATTTTATTATGAAGTAACTCTATAATGAGTATACAGATATTAGGAAATATATAAAATGAATCAAGACATATATTAAATAAAACCTATTAAAAAAAATAAGATTGTCAGGCAATTATAATGAAAGGTTTAGTACAGCATTCTCAGTCTCTGACAGGTTAAAGTAGATAATTAATAAGGACATGAAGCTTTAAATAAATTGAATTAATAGATATATAACATTTGTTCCCTACAGAGAATATACCTTCTTTTAATTGTTTATGGCTCATTTACAAAAATTGAGTATGAATACAACTTTTGAATTCAAAAAGTAGACATTCTGTGACCCACATATCAAGGAAGTCAGACAGGACTATACGTCAACAACCAGTAACAAATGCTTAAGCACAAATTCTCAAACAACCTGAATATTTTTTTTAAAAAACTCTGTCCTAAATAACTATTGGAACAATAAGGACATCAATTTAAACTCACAGACTCTGTTTAAAATAGTGAAATTAAAAACACTACTTTTTAGAATTTTAGCAATAGAAACAAAAGCTATATATAGTATTTTAAAAATTAAAGACATTTTTCTCTATTTCCTTTATTCTTTTTTTTTTAATTTGAGTCTTTCTGACTATATTTTCCTAGCTAATGAAATTTAAACTCAATCATCTAACTGTCCCTAATAAAAGTTGAAAAATGAGACTACATTCTCTCAGGTACATGGCCCCGAAAGTTACCTAAAGAATAAACTGGACTTCAGCAGTTGGGCTGTAAAACAGGCCCCGGAGATGACCCTGCACAGAGTTTGTGCCCCACAACTATTATTGCCATCCCTAAAACACCACCCTTTGTTTCTCACATGAGTTTCTTAGCTGCCTGTAAAATTTGCAAGTGACACCTGCCTTTATAGAAATGACGCTCTTGGGAGGCATTGGCAGGGTGATGGCAGGCAGGACAGGAGAAGGGGAGTATTGTCCTGTTGAAGCACGTTTAATGCTGCTGGTACTAGATTAACCTGAATAGCTGGGCTGCAGTGGCCAGCAGGGTCCCGCTCTGGCTGGGCAGTGATAATGCACGCTGGGCAGAGAGAAAAGATGGCACATCCAGCTGGACAGCTGTGATAACTGGGGCAGTCAGCTGTGGTGTGTGGCCACCCATTGACAAACATAAATGTCCAATAATGAAATTCACTAAGTACAATGATAAGCAAGTTTCATCGGCTCCATTTCAAAAGAGGAGTTAAGAAATCTGAATCCAAAGCGTTCTTTTTACACTCCATTGAAGGCAATAATCTCAGTATCAGACGGGGCCAAATTTTCTCTATACAATTTGGAACGAGAAAATGCTTCTGCTTCTGGAATAGCTAATATCTCCATGATAGCTTAAAGTCCGCAAAATGCAGGTCACTCGCTCCCATTTTCATAGTGATCACAGCAAGTGAGCCCCTGAAACCAAAAAGCACCTAGCATCTACCATTGGTTCTCTTCAAGAGACAGCCCAGCATTATTTCCTGGTGTGACTGAGAGATTTGCCAAGTAGAAAAGAGTCTGAGCACATCTCTTAAAACGTGACCTGCTTTGGAAATAACCTGGGTTAAAAGTCAGAAACAAAAATAGGGTAGTGGCCCAATACCTTTGGATATTAAATAACAAAGACAGATGGTAAGTATAGTGATTAGGAAATTACAGTTTGTAAAGTACTTCCAAGTATGAAGATGTGAATAGAAAAACACTACCCTTTCATTGGGGAGAACATGTTTTTGCAGAAACCCTTAGTTTGCTGTTCAAACATTTAACCTAGTATCAAACCTTGTTTATTACCCAATAACTGCTTTAAAACAAAGCCAAACAAAACTTGCTTTCCTGTCTAGCAAACTCTCTCCCACTTACTCATGAAATACATAATTTGTCATTGGTAAATAGTGTGACATTGTGCCACATGATTTCCTTACCACTTTTATCCTTGATTTTTTTTTTTTTAAGATTTTTATTGGGGAATTGGGGGATGGGAACAGCCCTGGAGAATTGGGGGAAGGGGATCAGACAAGTTGCTGTCCTTTTGTTCTTCAGTCTAGTTGTGGAGGACGTTGCTTCACTGGCCCAAGTTGGCACCATCATTGTGCTCTTCCCGGGCGAGGTAGATCAGTCACCGGCTTCTGGATGGCCACTCACCACGGCTGCTGGCCACTCACGCTGGCTGCTGGCTGCTGGCTACATACAGTAGCTCATGACAACCCACTGAAGCAGGAGCTGCAGCCTACGCTGTTGCTGGCGACTCATGGCAGCCCAGCTCTAGGTTGAGCTGTTGTTCAGCATCTTAGCTGAGGACAGTGTCACTGGCCCTCATATGTGGGACCCGAACCGGGGCCCTCTGGCATCCCAAGCCAGTTCCCAACCATCGCGCCACTCGGCAGGCCCTTATCCTTGATTTTTGTAGTTAATATGAATTGTGAATCGTACTGTTTCCTTGTCTCCGTTGAAGATAATGTTCTGAGCCATCCACATTATTTTGCTGAGCTCACTGAGACTAAAGACCCACATTTTTTAGGTGATTGGCTGGAGTCAGGGATTTGAGTTTGATCTTAGAGCAGTTTTTCTTCAAAATAAAGTCAAGTGGTTTATGTGGGAACTGAATGAAGAACTCTGTGTCCATGGATTTCTTTTCTTTTTTTAAGATTTTATTGGGGAGTTGGGGGAGGGGAACAGAGCTGGGGAATCAGAGGAAGGGGAACAGACAAGTTGCTGTCCTTTTGTTCTTCAGTCTAGTTGTTGAGGACGTTGCTTCACTGGTCCAAGTTGGCACCATCATTGTGCTCTTCCCGGGTGAGGCAGATTGGTCGCTGGCCTCTGGATAGCCGTTCACGGCAGCTCTTGGCAGCTCACTCTGCCTGCTGGCCACACACGGTAGCTTATGGCAGCCCACTGCAGCAGGGACTGCAGCCTATGCCATCACCGGCGACTCATGGTAGCCCAGCTCCAGGTCAAGCTGTTGTTCACCATCTTTAGCTGTGGAGGGCAGTGTCACTGGCCCTCATGTGGGATCCAAACTGGGGCCCTGCTGCTCAGAGCTGGTGTCCCAAGCCAGCTCTTAACCATCATGCCACTCAGCCAGCCCCATGGATTTCTAGAGTTGTCTCCTGACTTGTAATTTTGTCATTGCTTTTTTTATTACACTTGGAATCCTATGGAACTGTTTATGACCCATTAAGCTGAAAATTGTAAAATTATGTTGTCAGGTAAGGTAACTATGGCTGAATCAAATTTTTAATATATCTTCATGTATTTCTCTTAATGTTGAGAGAAAATATATTTATGTCATGAAAAAGGATTGAGTTCTTAGAAATGGCCACACTATCTAGCTATAGCCACATTGACCTCTGCAACTTGTGTGTAAAAACCATTGGACTCCTGGAGTGCGTTTGCAAAAGTGACTTTGTTTTTGTCCTCCACTGTCACTTTAAATTTGCTCTGTAGAGATTTTTTCTTTTCTTTTCCCTTGATGATCATTGGAGCAGGCCCCATTATTTTTCTGTCCACCTTTTTTAACAGCTTTATTAAAGTATAACTCAAGTATAATAAGTACAAAAAGACCCATTGTGAATGTACAATTTAGTGATATTGTTAGTAAATTTTAGTAAGCTGTACATCCATTGTAACAGACCAGTTTTAGAGCATTTTCATGACTTCCTCCAAATTCCTTCAAGCCCATTTGGTCTGAATCCCTGATCCCTCTCCAGCCCAGAAACTACTTTTTGTCTCTATAAATTTGCCTTTTCTGGACTCTTCATATAAACAGAATCACACAGGGCCGGCTGAGTGGCATGTTGGTTAGGAGTTGGCTTGGGACGCCAGCTCTGAGCAGCAGGGCCCCAGTTTGGATCCCACATTAGGGCCAGTGATGCTGTGCCCTCTACAGCTAAGATGGTGAACAACAGCTCAACCTGGAGCTGGGCTGCCATGAGTCCCCAGCGACTGCATAGGCTGCAGTGGGGCTGGCAGGCAGCCGACGTGAGCTTTTGTGAGCTGCCGTGAGCTGCCGTGAGCGGCCGTCCAATGGCCGGCAAGTGACTGCCTCACCTGGGAAGAGCACAATGATAATACCAACATGGACTAGTGAAGCGACATCCTCCACAACTAGACTAAAGAACAAAAAGACAGCAACTTGTCTGTTCCCCTTCCCCAATTTCCCAATAAAACCTTTAAATAAATAAATAAATAAATAAAATCATACAATTTATTGTCTTTTGTGTCTGGCTTGTTTCACTTACCACAATGTTTGTGAAATTTATACATGTCGTAACATAGCTCCTATTACATTGCTTTTTATTACTAACTAGTATTCTATCCTATAGACATGCCACAGTTTTGTTTATTTATTTGTCAATCAATGGATATTTAGGTTTTTCTATTTTGGACTATTATGAATAATGATGCTATGAATATTCATATACAAGTTTTCATGTATATATAGATTTTATCATTAATTGACTATAAATATAAAAATTAGTTTTGGGACTCTCACTTCTCTCTTAGATCTGTATATCTATCCTCACACCAATACCAAACTTTCATGATCACTATAGCTTTATGTTAAATTTTGAAATTCAGTAATGTAAATCCTTCAATTTTGTTCTGTTCTAAAATTGTTCTATCTAATCTAGATCCTTTGCATTTCTTTATAAATTACTGGATCAGTATGTCAGTCAGAGTTCAATCAGAGAAACAGAACCAGTAGGAGATATATATTTATTACAGGAAATTGGTTTATGGGATTATGGGATTGTAAGGGCTGACTAAGCAAATCTGAAACCCATAGGTAGGAAGGAAGGAAGGTCAGCCTAGAACTCACGGGCATGGGCTGAAGCTCCTGTTTTCAGACAGAATTTTTTCTTTTTCTCAGGGTGATATCAGCCCTGATTTAAGGCCTTCCAACCAAATGAATCAAGCCCATCAAGATTATCCACCATGATCTCTCTTACTTTAAGTCAAATCAATAAGATATTCATTACATCTGCAAATTCCCTCACAGCAACACCTAAATTAGTGTTTTATTGAATATCTGGAGACTAAAGACTAGCAAAGTTGACACATCAAAAAAATTACAATCAGGTTATCAATTTCTACAATAAAAGCCTGCTGGGATTTTGAAAGGGATTGTGTTGGTTCTAGGTCAATTTGGAAAGAACATCCATCTTAACAATATTGAGTCTTCCCAACCAAAACACGAAATGTTTCTTTATTTATTTGTCTTTATAAATTTATCTTAGCAATGTTTTGTATTTTTTCATGTGGGAAGATTTTTCATTACTGATTAGGTCTATTCATATTTTTCCACTTTTTGCATCAGTTTTGGCTATTTGAGTCTTTCTAGGAGCTTGTCCTTTTCATCTAAGTTGCCTAGTTTATTGACATAAAATATTTCAAAATGTTCTCCTATAATCCTTTAAATTTATATAGCACCAGTAGTGGTGTCCCTTCTTTCATTCCTAGTTTTGGTAATCTGTGTCCTTTCTTCCTTTCTCTGTCACTCCAGGTAAGGGTTTGTCAGTTGTGTCCATCTTTTTCAAGAGCCAACTTTTGGTTTCATTAATCTTCTCTATTATTTTTGTTTGTTTGTTTTCTATTTCAATAATTTCCACTATACTCTAGCTATTTGCTTTCTTCTGTTTACTTTTAGTTTAGATTGCCCCTCTTTTTCTAGTTTTTTTAAGGTAGATATTAAAAGTTATCAGTTTTCTGCTCAGCACTACTTTATATTCTTTCCATATATTTTATATGTTGTGTTTTGTTTCATTCCACTAAGAATATTTTCACTTTTCTTTTTGATTTCTTCTTTGACCCATAGGTTATTCAGACTTTTGTTGTTTAATTCCCAAAGAGATTGGATTTTCACTAGATATCTTTTCTTTTGTGAATCTCTAATGTAATTCTGTTCTGGATCACCATATGGTCTAACCTAGAGAATGTTGCATATGCACTGAAAAGAATTTGTACTCTGAAGTTTTTGGAGTGTTCTATAAATGTCAGTTAGATAAGGTTGGTTGATAGTGTTGAAACTGGATTTTCTATCCAGTTGTTCCATCATTTATTGAGAGTGGACTGTTGAAATCTCCAATTATTATTGTTTTTGGGGTTTTTTTAAGATTTTTTTTTAAATTGGGGAATTGGGGGAAGGGAAACAGACAAGTTGCTATCCTTTTTGTTCTTCAGTCTAGTTGCGGAGGACGTTGTTTCACTGGCCCAAGTTGGCACCGTCATTGCGCTCTTCCCGGGTGAGGCACATCAGTTGCCGGCTTCTGGATGGCTGCTCATGCTGGCTGCGGGCTACAGCAGGGGACTGCAGCCTATGCCGTCACCAACGACTCACAGCAGCCCAGCTCCAGGTTGAGCTGTTGTTCAGCATCTTAGCTGTAGAGGGCAGTGTCATTGGCCCTCATATGTTGGACCCGAACCGGGGCCTCTGGCATCCCAAGCCACCTCTTAACCAACACACCACTCGGCCGGCCCTCCAATTATTATTGTTAAATTGCCTATTCTCCTTTCAATTCTGTCGATTGAGACTCTGTTATGTGGGATGTATATACATTTTTAATTATTATAACTTCTTAATATAATGATTCCTTTATAATTATGAAATATCTCTTTTTCCTTCAGTGATATTTATTATCTTAAAGTTTATCTTGTTTGATATTATTATAGCCACTCCAGTTCTCTGACAGTTACTATTTCATAATATATCTTTTCATCCTTTCACCTCCAAGGTATTTGTGTCTTTGAATCTAAGGTGTGTCTCTTGTAAACAACATATAGTTAGATCTTGCTTTTTTGTCTAGCCTGACAATCTCTGCCTTTGTGTAGGGGGTTTAATTCATCCATATTTATCTAATTATTGATATCATTGGATTATGTAGACAACTTTGCCATTTGGTTTCTATTTGCTTCAGGTTGTTGTATTCCTCTTGTATTCTTTTGCTAACTTCTTTTATATAAATAAATATTTAAGTGTTCTAACCAAAGAGGAAAATCTTCTACACATAGAGCTAGTTTAAGAGTATTATATACGAATCCAAAAACATAGTTATCTATAAGAAAAAAAATGATAAACCATACTACATCAAAATTAGAATCTTTTGCTGTGTGAAATATCTTTTTAAGAGGATAAAATTATAGGTTACAGACTTGAAGAAAATATTTACAAACTACATATTTGACAAAGAACTTGTATCTGGAATACATAAAAGTATCTCAAAACTCAACAGTAAAAAAAAAAAATCTAATTGGAAAATGGACAAAAGACATAAACAGATATTTCACCAAAAAGAAGATATGGATGACAAAGTACACAAAAAGAAGTTCAACATCATTAGCCATTAAGGAAATGCGAAGTAAAACCACAAGATACTACTACACACCTGTGAGTCTAAACCAATCCAAAATAAAAAGTTAAAAACAAAACACACAGATACGCATACAAAAAGTGTCTAGTCCAATATATCAATCTATACTTCACATCTCATCTGATGATAACGCTCTTTCTTGGAGTTCTTCCTATTTTCCTGGCTTACTAAACTGATTTCTTCCTCCTTCAGAATTAGAGTTGGAGATAGGGGATGGGCTAGGGATACAGAGTAAGGAGACAAGCAAGAAGGGATGAGAGGATAGGACAGCTCCTATCTGATTGGTGCTGTATGAGGATGGTCTCATGTTCTTCAGGCCTGAAGGAGTTCGAAGTGGGTGTTTTCTGATCAGTACTGTTATGGACCTGCAGACCTTTACCCTGAGTAAAGGCTGGCCAGACCAGTCCCCTCTGCCTCTTCTCCCACTGACACACCCCACAGCCTCTGCGTGCTGACCCCTGGCATGTCACTGCTTGGGAAGAATCTCTTTTATTTTTGTTATTATTATTATTTTTTGCTTATTTTTATTTATTTATTTATTTATTTTATTGGAAAACAGTGTGTTTTTCCAGGACTCATCTGCTCCAAGTCAAGTAGTTGTTTCAATCTAGTTGTGGAGGATGCATCTCAGTGGCCCATTTCAGTGGCCCATTTGGGGATGGAACCAGCAACCTTGGTATTATGAGCACTGTGCTCTATCAAATGAGCTAACCGCCACCCTGGAAAGAATCTCTTTTAAAGCAACCCTATACCAACTTCTCTGTGGTTTCCACCTCTGGTAACTGGGACTCCCATACCTTTGATCTGCTGACTAAAGTGGGTGAAGTTACTGCCCAAAGGCAGTATCAATGGTGTGGCCACACAACTTTCTCAGAAGTGAATTGGTCATCAGTTGAACGAGACCAGCTCGCTCAACTGAATGCCCCTGGCTCGTCAGCCAGGAGCTCATCGAAAGGATACCTGAGAGGATTGGGTGGGAGACTAGAAAAGAAAGAGAATAGAGACAAAGCTGGGAGCAGGAGGGCCTCAGCCTGCTGGCAACAGACTATGACATCGTTTATTGGAAAGGCTCTGGTTATATGGGCAATAAGTTCCTCTTTGTGTAGGGGATTCTAGCAGGGGGCTTCAGCGGGGGCTTTGGGTGTAGCCATACAGAACCCAGGAACTAGGGCCGGGGATAGAAACTGTAACAAGTCCATGGTGGAAAGTTCTGGAGCATTGTTTCTCTTTTGGGGGTGTCTGAGCCTTGCGTATGCAGTTACTAAGCAGACTGTCTTATCCAGCCGCTCCCGTGGGCATAGGGTCTGCACAGAGGCATGTAGCAGTTTGCCACAGCCTCAGTATCCCCAACTGTCCTCAATTGGCTCCCAATAATCAGTTCTCTGTGCACTCCCCACTCTGGTAAGATCTGTCTAGAATACTCATAAGAACAAGAACATGAAATACTACTAGTGCCTTGGCAAGCATATATTACTTCTGATATCACCATATTTGATCATAAAAACAAAACCCTATGGCTGATTGAATTAGTCTTAATTGCAACTTGTCTGATTTGTTTTTCATACCTAATAGAGAAAGAGGGAAATACGTTGAATTTAGATTGAGTGGACCATTTTTATTCATACTACAAAACATGCCACCAATTCTAAAATCTATTTTTGAATCATTATAACACTACATTAACCACCAATTAAACACACACACACACACACACACACACACACACACACACACACATTCATCAACTTTAACCGGACAAACTTTTTACATAAGCATAGATCTTTGCAGAGCCTGAAGACTGCATGGAACCCTGCAGCAGCTTGAGCAACACTCTACATGACACACTAATAAGCACAAAAAAAATATTTAAAAAAAGAGTTACAGCAAATGATCCAGCAGAGCTTGAGGGAACTAACAGGCAGAATCCTAAATTGGATATGTCACATTTTGGCAATAGCAGTCACTTATGATTAGTGTGAAACAAGGTGCTAACAGGATAAAGGACCCACAAGAAGCCAAAATAAAAGTGGAAAAAATGAAGGGTGAAAAAAAAGGATGAAAACAAAGACAACTCAATCAATGCAGGCTTTCTTGTCTTGTCAATAATTCCACCACTGCCCAGTATACAGATTTGAACTTGTTTTCGTTCTTTCCTCACCTTCACACTCTATGTGCAGTCCATGCCCTGCATTTGCCCCCTCAAGCCTACCTCTATATTGGGGCTTGTCCTCACAAGCCTGGCCTCTCTGGGTTTCATCTGCTGCTTCTGATTTCTCCTGTGCAAATCACCAAACCTTCCTGAGATGCCATGTTCAACTTACCACATCTGGGGTCAAGAACTTACTGCTTTCTCATTGGTTACTTAACTCTTACAAATTATTTCACTCAATTTTAGGAGTGAAAACAGACTTTCTCTACAAGAGTATACCGTCACACTGAGGCACAGACTCATGGAGAATACATAAAAACTCAAGAATATCTTAATGCTGCCTGGTATTTTTGAAGACCCAGTCAGGGAGAAAAGCACCATCTCTAGCCAGAGAGGGGGTTCAGGGTCTCAGATTCTCACCACTCCATGCAAGATGCAGCTCATGCTTATGGCACAGAAGGGCACGGGCAAGGTTCTGACTACCTGGACAAAGAGGATTTCTCCCCACTCCATCTTTGTACTTTGGTAGTCAGCTCCGGAAGCTCCAGCAGCAACAGCACCAGTGGCTGGTGCATGTTCTACTGTCTCAGGATGTCCTCAAAAGTTGGCCATCATACCCTATTTTTTATGACTAGAGAAGCTCTGCATACAGATACTAATCCAATGCTGTCTAAGTATTAACATTAATGTATGACCAAAGCCACCTGTCGTGGGTTGAATCATGTCCCCCAAATAGCTATGCCTAAGTTCTAATCCTCTGTGCCTGTGAATGTGACCTTATTTGGAAATAGGGTCTTTGCAGATGTAATTAAGTTAAGGGTCTCCAGGTAAAATCATCCTGGATTTAGGGTGGGCTCCAAATCCAATAAGTGGTATCCTATGAGAAAAAGGAGAGGAATATTTGGGACACACATATAGAAAAGAAGGCCAGTTGAAGAGGGAAGCAGAGATTGGAATTATGTAGTTACAAGCCAAGGAACACTGAGGGTTTGCCTTGCTGGTAGCCACCAGAAGCCAGGAGAGAGGCATGGAAAGGAATCTCCCTCAGAGCCTCTAGAAGGAACCAACCCCATCAACAACTTGATTTTTAACTTCTGGCTTCCAGAACTGTGAGACAATAAATTTCTCTTGTTTTAAGTTATCGAGCTTGTGGTGATTTATTACAGTAGCCATAGGAAATTAATTCACCACTATAGTAGAATGAACTTTTGGAAACAAGAGTAAATTTGAAATTGTGTACCAAAAAATTATTTTAATTGTATTATAAAAAATTTCATAGTCAAATTTTAAAAGTTTATTATAGGCAGTAACAATAATTTCTCAATTGCTACATTTCACCTGTGGTCACTACAGTATATATTCATGACATGAATAAATGCTCACCTTCAAGTAAAGCTAGTAGAAGAGCAAGATGTCCAAGGTACCTCATTTTTCCTCTATAATGTTTTTAGTTTCTTCAAATTCTTTATATGTGTATATCTAAAATGGTTTATCATGGACATGGTTGTACATAGTCTAGGAGTTGAAATCAATTTTGGTTGACAAAGTTGGTATTTATCCTCAAATGATATTTTAAAACCACCCCTTAAGCAAGAATTTCATTTTTAAAAATTCATGTTATAAGTGGAATGATTTAATCCAAATTTTAATTAAATCCAGTTCTCAAAATGTTATTTTGTATAATAATATAAATGTTTGTATACTAAACAATTCTATAAAAATTATAACATATTATCTGATCTTTAGTGCAGTGCAGCACTATTAGAAATGTAATGTAAACCATCTATGTAATTTTAAATTTTCTAGTGACCACATTACAAAAGTAAAAAGAAACAGGTAAAATTAATTTTAATGATCTATTTTATTTAACCCAATAAAGCCAAATTATTACCATTTCAGCATGTAACCAATATAAAACAATTATTATGAATTATTTGACATTCTTTTTTTTGGGTACTAAATGTGTCTTAGATTTACAGCACATCTCAGTTCAGATGAGCCACCTATCAGGTGCCCAATAGCTACTTGGCTACCATATTGGACAACACAGCTTTAGAGAGTGCTCCTGGGCATTGCTGCACACTCCTGAATTGGATGACCACTTCCAAGTGCACCAGTGATTTTGTGACAAATTTCAACTTGACAATATTTTATTAAAGTTTCCAAACACACGTGCAGAAAATAATGTTGTTTCATATAAGAAATTTTAAATGTTACTATCAAAGTAATCTTTGTTCATCCTTTTAACCTCAATGCCACTTTTTTTAACGCTGTTTTAAAGAGAGAACTCAGTTCAAGCCAAATAATACTTGGATTTAATTCAAGGGAGTTTATTTTAGGAATTATCGAAAGATCACAGACATATATATTTTTTAATCTATAGTAGTCTGAGACCTGAACTCAAATTTAGCAATACATTGTAGGTCAATTGACTTGACATGCTCCCTGCCTCTGGTTTATTCCTATTGTCAATTCTTTTCTATTCAGACCATACTTTGGACGCTTGAAATATTTAAAAGATACAAAATTAAATGAGGAAAAAATGTGCAAAATACCCAGCCTGGTCTTTGGCTCATGATAAAAATGGTAGAAAAGCTACACCTATGTTCATAGCAGCATCATTCACAATACCTGAAAGGTGGAAGCAGCACAAGTGTCCATCAACAAATGAATGGATAAACAAAATGTGATATATATAAAAAGTGAAATGTTAACCTTAAACAGGAAGGAAATTATGATACATGCTATAACATGAATAAACCTTGCAGACATTATGCTAAGTAAAGTCAGCCAGTTGCAGAAGGACAAGTACTGTGTGAGTCCACTTACATGAGGTCTCTAAAGTAGTTAAATTCATAGAGACAGAAAGTAGAAACACGGTTGCCAGGGGCAAGGGGAGGGGAGAATGTGGCAAACTGTTTAACGAGGACAGAGGTTCAATTTTGCAAGATGAAGACAATTCTGAAGATGGAACAATGGTGATGGTTGCACAACAATGTGAATACAGTTAATGTCCACTGAACTGCATGCTTAAAATGGTTAAGAGGGTAGATTTTATGTTATGTGTAGTTTACCACATTTTTAAAAATTATAGAAAAGTAAATCCAAATCCCTTAATGCCCTTAATGAAGACTCTCCTACCTAAACACTGACGATCCCAACCACATGCAACCTTTTCCCTGTGGATTTCTGAGCACTCTCACAAAGAACAGACTATGTATAGCCACAAATTTCATTTTATTCTATGGCTTCAGCCCCATTCTCCAAAGAGTTTTAGCCAGGCCAGTAACTGAAGGCCTATGCTATGTGACCATTACTTTCTCTCTTCCTCCTAACACCACTTGGCCAATAGAGCCATCAGTCCCCTAGTCAGGAGTCTGAAGAATCAGAAAAGGGCATGAAGAATGCACATACTGCATAATCTGACCCAGGGTCACAGGAAATGGACTCAATCACTTCCTGAGTACTGATGTCTTCTGTATAGTACCTTCCCTACAAGCCCTGGCAACATAAGCTATGACAACTGGTGCCTATCGTCACTGACACTTGGTGGATCATGCCTGTATCTACAGAAAGGTGTGTACACTGCTCCAGGAATATATCCTCAACCATGAGAACAAACAGTGTGCAACCTAAGTTCAAGATGTGTGGCTGTTTTCCCTGGTATATCTGAGAATACTGCAAAGCTGGGGATGATCAGATGGGATAAGAAGTCCAAAAAGTGATAGAGGTACTCTGTAAAAGTAAAGAGAGTCACAAGGACACCTGAGAAGCTCCCATCATCCTGCACTTAGTAGAGGTTTTGACCACAATTTTTGCCACTATCAGGTCCTGAAACTGGCTTTTGGCCCTAACCCAAATCCTGCCTCTACTCAGGCTCCCCATATACAGTCAGACTTTCTGGGTGAATAGAAATGGAAGATGTTTTAGAGTAGGAAGCAAAAGGCCCCAGTATTATAGTCCATGTTAAAAACTGAGTCAGGTGGTATTGTTAAAAAACAAACAAACAAACAAAAAGAGGACAGGAATGACTTTGGTAGTGATAGACAAAGGGGGAGAGACAATAACAACACTGATTTTCACCACTTTTTCAAATATTTGGTAGGTAAGCAAGCACAGGCCGGAGGAGGGAGGGCACCTTTTCATAGTTCTTGGTTTCCATTCGGCTTTGTCAATAGCTTTTCTTGAAGAAAAGTAAAACTCGTTTTAAAAGTAAGGTGAAAGTTGATTTTCACATACTAATGAAAGAGTAAGAAAAAAACTTGGTGCCAGACCCATGGCTCCCTTTTCTATAGGGAAGAGGGTGAATTTCATTAGCACCCCCAGCAACCCTTGATCTAAGGAAGGGTGAACACAGAGGAAAAAAGTTATTTTCGTCTTTCACTTTTATTAACACTTTTCATTTTACAAGTTGCATTATTTGTATAATACTTAGAGGAAATAAAAATACTGATAAGCATAAAGTAAAAATCACCCATAATCCTACCACCCAGACAACTATTTTCAATATTTTAATGTACAATACTACTTTAGAAAAAAAATGGACCAATGCTCCATATGTTATGTTACTTTATTTTTCTAATATTTTAAAATTAAGGTATAACTTGTATACAAAGCACCTCAATTATCTACTGCTGTATTAAAAAGTACCCCAAATTTTAGAAGTTTAAAAAAACAGCAACCATTTACTATCTCACACAGTTCCCATGGGTCAGGAATCTGGGAGCGGCGTAGAGGGGTGGTCCTGACTCAGGGTCTCCCATGAGGTTGCAGTGAAGGCACCAGCCAAGCTGCTGTCACCTGAAGATTGGACCAGCCATTTCCAAACTCCCTCTCTGATGACCTGCAGGCTCCAACTACTCACTGATTGTTCAACTAGGGGTTTTTGATTCTCTTCCCAGGGCTGCCTGAGTCTTTTCAGACATGGCATTTGGCTTCTCCACAGCAAGTGATCCAAGAGAGAAAAAGCATGAAAGCAAGACCAACATGGAAGCTACACTGTCTTTTATAACCCAGTCTACAAGTGATGTATATGAGTATAACATCACTTCTGTTGTATTCTAAGAACCAGACAGACCAGCCCCGGTACCACATGAATGCCAAGACACAAGGATTATTGAGGACCTTCTTAGAAACTGACTTCTACAACATATTGTACAGACTTTAAGTGTACATTTGATGAGTTTTGACAAATGCACACACTTATGTAACTATTATAAATCAAGAAATATTTCTGTCAGTCCAAAAAGTTTTCTCATGCCCCTTTCCAGTCAAGCCTTACCCACCTCACCAAAAGGAACCACTGTTTTGATACTTTCCCCATAGACTGGCTTTGTCAGTTCATATACTTCATATAAATGGAATTGAACAGTATGTATTCTTTTCCGTTCAGCTTCTCTTACTCAGTAGTATCTCCTGGATTCACCTGTGTTGTTAAATGTATCAGCAGTTCATGCCTTCTTATTGCTGACTAGTGTTCTATTGTAGGAACATACCACAAATTGTTTATTTGTTTTCCTGTTGAAAGACATCGGGTTATCTCCAATTTGGAGTGAATATGAATAGAGTGGTTATAAACATTCTTGTGCAAGTCTTTTTTGTGGACATATGTTTTTATTTCTCTTGTGTAAAAACTAAGGAGTTTAGATGCAGGGTCACAGGGTAAATACAGGCTAAATTTTATTTTAAAAATTGTCTAACAGTTTTCCAAAATGATAGAACCATTTTATACTTGCACCAGCAATTTATGAGAGTTCCAGGTGCTACATATACTTGCTAACGTTTAACTTTTTGTTTTTAAATTTCAGCAACCTGGTGGGTATACATAGGGGTATCTCATTGTGGTTTTAATTTGCATTTCCCCAATGTCTAAAATTATTCAGCACCTTTCATATGTTTAATGGCCATTTATAAATCTTTTGTGAAGTATTGATTCAGGTCTTTTGTTCATTTTTTAAAACATGTTGTTTTTTTCAATGTTGACTTGTTGGTATTATTTATATAATCTGGACACAAGTATTTTGTCAGGTATATGGATGGTAAATTTTTTTTTTAATTGGGGGATTGGGGGAGGGGAACAGTGTTGGGGAGTTGGGGAAGGGGACCAGTCAATTTGTTGTTCTTCAATCTTAGTTGTGGAGGGCGCCAGTCACCATGTGGCTGCCCGTCGGCAGCTCATGGCCTCTAAGTTCAAGGTGCTGTGTTACAACCTTAGTTGCGGGTGGGCGTAAACACCATCCCATGCAGGAGTCGAACCAGCAGCCTTGTTGTTAAGAGCACGTGCTGTATTCACTGAGTGAATATCCGGGTGGCATCTCAGCTTAAGGTGCCAAGTTCAGTCTTAATTGCAGGTGGGCATAGCCCACCATCAAACAGGCAGTCTTGTTGTTAGGAGCACGTGCTTTCACCAGCTGAGCCATCCTGCCACCTGTTGGCAGTTCAGCGGCAGCTCAGCTCAGGCGCAGCATCACTGGCCCATGTGGGAATTGAACCAGTGGCCCTGTTGCTCAGAGCTCGCACTCTTAAGCTAACTCTTAATCAACTGAGCTACTTGGCCAGCCCTGGATGATAAATATTTAATACCAGTTTGTGGAACACCTTTTCATTTTCTTAATGGTGTATTTTTATAAGACAGTTTTACAAAGTCCAATTTAACAATTTCATGTTTTATCGTATTTTTAGTGACTTAACTAAGAAATCTTCACCTTTCCCCAAATTGCAAAGATATTCTCCCATGTTTTTTTCCAGAATCTTTATAGTTTTAGCTGTTCTGTTTAGGTCTATGATGCATCTTAAATTACTTTTTTGGTATGCAGTGTAAGGTTGGAGCTGAGATATATTTCTTTTTCTCAATGGATATCTAGTTCTTCTAATATAATTTGTTGAAAGAGTTTTCTTTCTCCCTTCAAATGCTTTGTGCCTTTACTGAAAATCAATTGGTTATATATATTTTCAACTATTTCTGGTCTCTCTATTTCATCCCACCAATCTATTTGTTTAAATTTACACCACTACCACACTGTCTTACTACTATTGCTTTAGAGTACATCTTAATATAACCTGATTTTAACACAAAATGGCATGTCAGGAATATCTTCCCAGGACAACAATTCTACTGTGACACTTTCAGCTTTTATGAATGTGCAGTGTTCTACTCTATGGATGAATCACAATTTATTAACAAAATTCCTTATTATTGGCTATTTTTAGCCTTTATATTTTAAAGAATCACTTAAAAAAATTTTAGTGAACATCTTTGACTTTGTTCTATATCCTAAGAATAAATTTTTAGAAGTGGAATTGCTAAATTAAAGTGTGTGTTGATTTTTAGAGATTTTCATATATATTGCCAAACTACTCTATAAAGAGTTTGTCCATTTATAGCTGCCACCAGTAGGGTATGAGAGAGCCAGTGCTGTGTATTATTATTTAAAATAAAAATTTGTTGCGTAATTTTTTTTTTTTTAGCTGAGCCATCCTGCCACCTGTTGGCAGCTCAGTGGCAGCTCAGCCAGGCTGGGATTTGAACCGCTGCTGCTCAGAGCTCGCACTCTTGAGCGAGCTCTTAACCAACTGAGCCACTCAGCCAGCCCTGTTGTATAATTTTAATTGATAGACAACACTTGCATATCATTGATGGTTTAATGTGCATTTGTAACTGATAATTTGTATTTTCTAGTAAAACTAAAAGAATATTTTATGTATATTGGCCATACAAATACAAATTTCTATTTTTTTAAATTGCCTGTTCGTGGCATTTGGTCATTTATCTGTTGCCTTTACTTCCTTCGTAATAGACTAATAGTTAAAACCATTATAATTTTAACTTCAATGTGGAAGTCCTTTCAGGCCAATTACAGGATAATTAAATATATCTTTTTTATTCTAGAAATAGTATACATGAAATGAAGTTACAGATGCGATTCTAGTAAATGTAGCTGTTAAAATAATTTTATTCATTATAATTATATTATGCCCTTGTCCCAACTATGAACTCATTTTCCTTATCTTTTGCGTAAAATTCAGGCTCTGCTACTTCAGGGCTTTGGCACCACACTCGATCTGTCCAGATGGCTTCTAACTTCCTAATTTGCCCTTGCTTTGTCCTGAAAACTTGTCATTTCTGTACTCTTGGCCTGTTCCTTCTAAATGTGTTGCTTTACCACTCCCTAGTTGTCTCTTTCAAATTCTCCCTAAAAATTATTTATCACCTACTCAAGTTTGGGCCAACATAGCCTTCCTGTGAACTTTTTGTTATTGAAAAAAAATAGAATGGATAAAGAAATACTAAAAAAGTCCCAAAAACATTAAAAGGGAGAATTTCGTGTCATTTATTCAACTGTTGTGCCTCCTTTTCTTAATCACTTCAGTGTCACTGTTTAGAACAGGAAATTTCCCTCTGATCTTAGTACCAAGAATAGTTCGCTTTTGAGCAGTTGGTTTGTTTTTACGTATGGACTTCATGAATCATTTAACCTATCATGCTCTCCTATCTGAGCTGGCTGCTAGAAATCTCAGAGTCAGATTTGTAGTCCATCTGTACCAACTGGATTGCATCTCAGGACATACTTTCTGTCTATTAATCCCACTCTTTTTTCATCATCTTATTTTTTCTACTTTTCTCTTATTTTCCTACTATTTATTATCCATTTACCTTGACTTCTTTTTACTTAAAAAAATTTAAAGTCTCATAGTATATGTTTTGAACACTGACTTAAAACTTTTTTTCAGAATAAGATGGATTATCTATAAATAAACAATTTCCTATTTTCTAACAGGAAAAAAGATGAAAATTTGCTTCAACCTAATGTCATAATTCATGTCTCACCTATCGTGGGCTAAAAGCTCCTAAAAGTAGTGCCTCTTGCACCCTATTTGCAAATAGAGAGGTGGTTATCAAGAAGTTAATTGAACTGCCCAAGATCACAGATTGAGTCAGTGACAAGGGTCCACAATGGACCTTTGCTTCTTCACACAGCACATTGTTTATGTGTCCAAGACTCCACTTGCACTCCGCTTGATTATTTAGGTTAGTTAATTACTTTAAAAATTCATTCAAAAACAGCAGTCCTTGGCTTCGAGGTCTATCAGTTTTTAGATCTATGGAGAACTGGCCTAAGGTTATTACAAAGTTAATTGCTTTGGATTTCTTCTTTCTTTTTAAATCTGCTGTGGCAGAGCAAAAAATCATTGTGTCTTGACTTTTCCAAAATCTATAACTCAGAATTAGGAAAAATCACTGTGATTTTGTTGGTCCTCTCTGTTAAAAAAAAAAAAAAGAATACAAAGTAGTTATATTCCAGAGGAAAATGTTATTATACTAATGAAAGTATTAAGCTGGTGTGTTAAAATACACAGAGATACTTGGGAAATTCGAAGTTAGGTCAAAGATAATTTTGGTTAGTTCTAAGGGGAAATTGAGGAGCATGCATGTGTTAGGATTTGAGAAAAGGATAGGACTTAAATTTATTTAAGTCAGGAGACAGTGAAGGTACAGAAGCAGGAATGAGGAAGGCATTTTGGAGATGAAGGAAGGACATCATTTGACCACAGTGGAAGGACAATTTGAGGATTGTAGGTTTAAATTGTATTTTTCACTTTCACTGGACAAAATGAAAACCAAAGGAAATTTTCATTTTCATTCTGAGAGGTTACTGACATAACCATAGGTTCCTCAATATGACAATTATGGGCTGGCCTTTTTGTTGTTCGAAAACACAGCTGAAAGCACAATGGGAGATAGCATTGGGAGGGGCTATGTCAGTTAGGATTGCCTCACAGTGACCATGTGAATGGAAAAGAAATGTTCAGTTTAAGACTCATTGTCTGGAAGAAATAGAACGCAATGATTGCTTAGATAAAAAGAAAGTTTGAAGAGGGATAATTGTAAGGCCTCAAATATTGGCAATGAGACAATTTTGAGATGTTCAGAAAGCATTTGGAGACATGGCCCTAGGCATTTGATAAGAAGTCAAAACTGGCAGTGAATGTGATAGTTTTAGGTCATTCAATTCAATATCTCAACTTCTGAGTTTCCACTTAATACATGATCCTATGCTAGACACTACAGAAGGTAAAGGAGGAAGATAAGACATGGTGAGGCAAGGATTAATTACAAAGAGGTGTGCCACTGAGAGTGAGGAACATAAATCTAAATCAGGAGCCAAGTGAAGTATTAAAAAGGTCTTAAATAGAAGAAAAAAACAACAGAATGAAAGGCAACCTACAGAATGGGAGAAAGTATTTTCAAATCATATATTTGAGAAGCTGTTAATAGCCAGAATATACAAATAATTCTTACAACTCAACAAGAACAAAACAAATAACTCAAATTAAAAATGGACAAAGAATTTGAATAGATATTTCTCCAAAGAAGAAGTACAAATGGCCAAAAAGCATAAGAAAAGATGCTCTAAAACATCACTGATCATTAGGGAAATGCAAGTCAAAACCACAATGAGGTATCACCTTACACTCATTAGGATGGTCACTATTTTAAAAAAGAAGAAGAAGAAAGAAAATAAGTGTTTGCTGAGGAAGTGGAGAAATTGGAATCCTGCGTACTGTTGGTGGGAATATAAAGTAATACAGTTGTGTGGAAAACAGTATGAAGATTCATCAAAAAATTCTCAAATGATCCAGCAACCCACTTCTGGGTATAAATCCAAAATAATTGAAAACAAGATCTCAAAGAGATATTTGCACACCCATGTTCATTGCAGCATTATCTACAATAACCAAGAGATGGAAGCAATGTAAATATCATCAGCAGATGAATAAAGAAAATGTGAGATATATGTATATATCACACACACAATGGAATAATATGCAGCCTTAAAAAAGGAAATCTTGTCATATGCTACAACATGGATGGACTTTGAGGACATGATGGTAAGTGAAATAAGCCAGTCACAAAAAGACAAATACTTCAGATTCCACGTATCTGAGGTACTTATGTAGTCAAATTCATTGAAACAGAAAGTACAATTATGGGGTCGGCAGAGTGGCGCGATGGTTAAGAACTGGCTTGGGATGCCAGAGGGTCCCGGTTTGGATCCCACATATGAGGGCCAGTGACACTGCCCTCCACAGCTAAGATGCTGNCCAGAGGGTCCCGGTTTGGATCCCACATATGAGGGCCAGTGACACTGCCCTCCACAGCTAAGATGCTGAACAACAGCTCAAGCTGGAGCTGGGCTGCCGTGAGTCTCTGGGCTGGCGTAGGCTGCAGCCCCTGTGGCAGTGGGTTGCCATGGGCTACCGTGTGTAGCCAGAAGCCAGCGTGAGCAGCCAGCAGCCGCAGTGAGCGGCCATCCAGAAGCCGGCCACGGATCTGCCTTGCCCAGGAAGAGCGCAATGATGGTGCCAACTTGGGCCAGTGAAGCAACGTCCTCCACAACTAGACTGAAGAACAAAGGACAGCAACTTGTCTATTCCCCTTCCCCCAATTCCCCAGCACTGTTCCCATCCCCCCAATTCCCCAATAAAAATCTTTAAAAGAAAAAAAAAAGAAAGAAAGTACAATTATGGTTGTCAGGGGCTGAGGGAAGCGGGGAAGGAAGTTGTTGTTCAATGAGCATAGAGTTTCAGTTTTGCAAAATGGAAAAGTTCTAAAGATGTGTTGCACAAGAGGTGCATATAGTTAATTAACACTGCTGAACTGTGCACTTAAAATGGTTAACATGGTAAGTTTTATATTATGTGTTTTTTATCACAATAAAAAAAGAATAAAAATATAAGAAATCTAGGAGGCTGTGAGCACTGAAAAAGAAGTTTCTGGAGCCCAGAACTGAGCCTTGGAGGAAGCCACAATTTAGAAGGAGCTTGGAGAAGATAGAAGGAAAGCAGTGAGAGATTGAGTAAAGAGTATAATATCATAGAAGTTGAGAGAAAGGATGTGTTATAAGAAGAACCAAATGCAACAGAGAGATCAACGAAACATAAAAAAATAAGGAATCTTTACGGATAAATGTTTTCAGATTTTTTGGATAGATACCTAAGAGAGGGATTGCTGGGTCATATGGTAATTCTATTTTTTATTTTTTGAGGAAAGTTTGCTATCAATTGTCACCCTAACAAATTTTAATTAAAAAAAACAACGGGAATCATTATAGACCTTTGATGAAGCACTTTCAACATTCATTAATTGATCCAATCCACAGAGATTTATAGATCTTTAACCATGCACCAGGCACTGTTCTAATAGGGAACAAAGCGGACAAAATATTTTTCATTGGTTTGCAGACAACCAATAAATGCATGCCAGGTAGTGGTGGGTACTATGAAGAAAAATAAGCATTCTAAGTAGGCTGGGTTGGGGGATACTATTTTGCTTTTTTGGTTTTCTTTAAATAGAGTGACTGAGGAGTCATCTGAGTAGAGACATAAAAGGAATCTTGTGAATATATGGGGGAAAACAATCAAGGCAGAGGGAAGAGCAAATGCTAAGGCCTGAAACAGAAACACCCTTGGCCTTGAGGAGCAGTAAGGAGGCCATGTGGCCTAAGAAAGAAATATCAATAAGAGATTAGCTCTGTGGGGTGGCCAGGTAGTTGTGGCACTAAAGGTCAAAAGGGAGGGATATAAAGTTTATAATAATTCATAGTTTGATAGTGAAAAAAAGAAGAAATGAAATGAACTGAAGTTGAATAGCTCATTGGTGTCACAGGATGTTTATATATTTGTTTTAAGAAAAGATCTGGTAACCAAATAGACTTTAAAACAAAAGCTGTAACAAGAGACAAAGAAGGACCCAGTAATTCCACTTCTGGGTATTTATCTGAAAAAATCCAAAACATTAATTCAAAAAGACATATGCATCCGTATGTTCATTGCAGCACTGTTTATAAGAGCCAAGATATGGAAACAAGATAAGTGCCCATCGATAGATGAATGGATAAGGAAGAAGTGGTACATATATATATATATAATGGAATGTTACTCAGCCATAAAAAAGAATGAAATTTTGTCATCTGCAATAACATGGATTGACCTAGAGGTTATTATGCTGAGTGAAATAAGTTAGACAGAGAAAGACAAATACCATATAATTTCATTTATATGTGGAATCAAAACAATAAAACAAATAAAACAGAAACAAACTCATAGATACAGAGAACAATTTGATGGTTCAGAGGTGAGAGGGTCATTGGAGGAATGACAGGGGTGTAAGGGATTAAGAGGTACAAATTGGTAGTTACAAAATAGTCATGAGGATGTAAACTACAGCATAAGTCAATCATATTGTAATAACTATATATGGTGTCAAACAGATACTGGATTTATCAGGGTGATCACTTATATGTTATATAAATGTCTAATCACTATGTTGTACACCTGAAACTACTATGCCAACTGTAACTGAAAAATAAAAAATTATTTTAAAAAGATATGGTAAACATTTGGGGGTGGGCAAGGGGGAGAGGAAGAGATAGAGTTGTGAAATGGGAGGGAATTATAATAGAAGCAAAAATCTCTTCAGAGAGAGAGAGAGAGAAAGTATATATACATTTTAAGAAAGGAAAACTGTATTAAAATTGTAATACTCATATATACCAATAACAAAAGATGAATACAAGTCACGTTTGACTTCTGCAATTACAAGAGGTGCTCTAAGTGGTTACAATCAGTGTCCAGAAACTTCTGATTATGGTAAACTACTGCTTGAGCAATGTTGACCAAAGTGTCCACTTGTATACATCTTTTTGGCAACCCTGGTATATATACAACATCTGACAAATAGCTCAGTATGGTTTCGTAACCTGGGTATATCAGCTGTGTTCGTGTTGATGTGTGGTGCTGTCTTATTACTGAGTGGTGTTCATTATTGTTGTGTGATTTTGTGTGCTGTTGCAAGAATGTCTGAACTTGAATTAGAGTAACAGACAAATATTCAATTTCTGTTAAACTTGGCAAGTGTGGAAGTGAAATCAGGGACATGTTAGTCAAAATTTATGGGGACAATGCCATGAGGAAAACGGCAGTGTACAAATGGATTAAATGTTTTTCTGAGGGGAGAGAAGGCATCACTGATGAAGAGAGGTCAGGGCAGCCAATAATTAGCAGAACTGACGAAAACATTGCAAAAATTCATCAAATTGTGTGTCAAAATCGTTGGCTGACTGTGAGAAGCATAGCAGACCAAATAAACATCGATAGAGAAACAGTTAGGAAAATAGTGACTGAAAATCTTGGCATAAGAAAGGTGTGTGCAAAAATGGTCCCAAAGGAGCTCACTAATGAACAAAAGCAAAGGAGAGTCGAAGTTTTCCAAGACCTTTTGGAGAGGCAAGATGATGTTTTGAACCGTATTATCACTGGTGATGAAACATGGGTGTACCAATACAACCCTGAAACGAAGCGTCAAAGTGCACAATGGAAGTCAGCCAATTCTCCACAACCAAAAAAGTTCCATCAGTCCAAATCAAGAGTCAAAACAATGTTGCTAACCTTTTCTGATATCAGAGGGATTATTCATTATGAATTGGTACCCACTGGACAAACAGTTAACCAAGTTTACTATTTGAAAGTGCTGAAAAGGCTGCGTGAAAAAGTTAGATGACCTGGACTGTTCACCAACAATTCATGGCTCTTGCATCACTACAATGCACCAGCTCACACGGCACTGTCTGGGAGGGTGTTTTTAGCCAGTAAACAAATAACTGTATTGAAACACCCTTCCTAGTCACCTGATCTGGCCCCCAATGACTTTTTTCTTTACCCAAAGATAAAGGAAATATTGAAATGAAGACATTTTAATAGCATTCAGCACATCAAGGGTAATACGACAACATCTCTGATGGCCATTCCAGAAAGAGTTCCAAAATTGCTTTGAAAGGTGGACTAAGCACTAGCATCAGTGCATAACTTCCCAATGAGTACTTCAAAGGTGACTGTAGAGATATTCAGCAATGAGTTATGTAGCACTTTTTCTAGGATGAGTTCGTGAACTTAATTGTCCAAACTTGTGCGTGTGTGTGTGTGTGTGCGTGTGTGTGTGTGTGTGTGTGTGTGTGTGTGTGTGTGGTCAGACAGTATAAATTCAACTCAAATAGGAGAAATGCTTTGATTTTTATTTCTTTAAGGCTTCTAAAAAGATAAAAACCACTTAAAAATAAATCTAAAACAAATATACTTTATAATAATTTAGCAAGTTCATAAACACATTAGAATATATTAGTAGCATGATCTTATAGAGAAAATCATGCCAAATAAAACTTAAAAGCTCTAAAAACTCCACAACTTGACTAAAGTAAATATTGAAAGATTTTAAAAATATTAAACCATACTATTCAACACTAGGAATGTTGAACAGTCTTAGGTTCACATTTCCTCTGTCTTTAAAAGGTTTGCAGTAAACAAGGTACTTTGGATTTGTGACAAATAGGCAACACAAAGTCTTGATATTTAACATGCAAGTTAAATTAGTTGGTGTAGTTGACTAGAGTATAGGTCTAATACTGGAACTATTAGAAAAAGCACAAAGATGAAAGACAAAATAACAGCATATTGTCTCTCTGTGACCCACGATGCAACATCTACCAAGTATCAGAATGGCTTTTAGTGTTAACTGATACCAGACATCAAGTTCATTAATATTTTTTTTAATTATGAAACATATTTCACAATATATGTATTTCACAATATAAAATTGTGAAAAACCCCTACAAAACATGTGGAAAACACACATGCATAGTTTAATAAATGATAATCATCATCCTCTCTTCACTTTCCCCTCAGAGATAACTGCCATCCTGAATTTTGTGATACTCATTCCCTTGCCCTTTTTTACAGTGTTTCAACCTATATATACTTCCCAAACACCATATCGTCTCACCTAAGCAGTGGATGAGGGATCCTGTTTGACCTACATCCTGGCATTTGTATTGACCAACTTTTAGATTTTCACCCTTTTAGTGGTTGTGAAATTAGACGCCATTGTAGTTTTAATTTATATTTCCTAATTACTGAGTTTGAGCATCTTTTCACATGTTTATGGGAGTTGGAATGGCTCTTCTGATAGTAACTTTTCCCACTTTTGTATTGGGCTGCTCATTTTTTTTCTTGTTGATTTTAGGAGTTCTTTATAAATCCTTTGAGTTATAAGACTTGCAGATATCTTCTTCTACTTTTTGGACTGCTTTTTCACTTCCTTTTTGATGTATTTCAATAAACAAGCATCCTTAATATTAATGTAGCCAACATTTGCCAGTTTCCCACTATGGTTTTAGCCTTTTCTTTTTCTAACTTAATTGTATTATGATCAGAGAATGATTACAAATTGGTTGGACTGGCCCTTGTCCTAGGAAAAAATTCAGTTTTTATAAATGTTTCACGTGGGCTATACATTAATATGTAGAATGTGTATTTCTAAACCATTAAATGTATTGTTCTTTACATCTGTTAGATCAAGTTTATTTAATTGTTCAGTTAATATCTTCTATATCCTTAATTTTTGTCTTCCTGGTCTACCTAGTTGACAATTTTTCTTTGTAGTTTTGTCAAATTTTGATTTACATATCTTTAAAATATGTTATTTTTTGATAAAGTTTAGATTTGCTAAAACTATAGGGTGAATTAAGAATTGTAATGTTATTTTGTGCTCTCTGTATTTCTTATTTCCTTACAGTCTAATATCTAATATTAAGGTAACTGCCCCAGGTTTCTTTGAATTATTTGTCTAATATATCTTTTTTATCCTTTAGTTATAAAAATTTAGGCATCATTTTTTTTTTTTTTAGCTGAGCCATCCTGCCACCTGTTGGCAGCTCAGCGGCAGCTCAGCTCGGGCTGGGACTCAAACCGCTGTTGCTCAGAGCTCAAACCTTTGAGCAAGCTCTTAACCAACTGAGTCACTCAGCCGGCCCTAGGCATCCTTTTGATGTATGTGGTCTAGTGTATGTCTGGATATTTTTTTGTTTTTGTCAGCCTGGTTAGTCTTATATTTTACCTATAGAGTTTAGTCCATTTACATTTATAGTGATTAATAATATCAAATAGGTTATATATAATGCTTTTATATTATTAATCAATATATATAAAGATATTTTCTATGAGGAATTGGCTCACATAATTATGGAGGCTAAGAAGTCTCACAATCTGCCATCTGTAAGCTGGAGGCCCAGGAAAGTAGGTGATGTAATTCAGTCCAAGTCTGAAGGCTTGAGAACCAGGGTAAGTCTCAGTCCAATGGCAGAAGACCAATGCCCCAGCTCAATCAGACAGAAAAGGCAATTCTACCTTTCTCTGACTTTTTGTTCTATTCAGACCTTCTCTTAATTGGATGGTGGTCACTCACGTGGAAGAGGGCAATCTGCTTTACTCAGTCTACCAATTTAAATGCTAATCTCACCCAGAAACACTCTCACAGACACACTTGGAAATAATGTTTAGCCAAATATCTGGGCACCCCGTAGCCCAATCAAGTCGACAAAAAAAAAAAAAGAAAAATTATTGATATAGGAGCAGTGTCTAATTACATTCCAAATACTCAGTGCATTTTTAACAAAATGATGTGCTATGACACATCTGCTAATATCAATAATCCATTCCTAAAACATCATATATTTTACATGAAAACACTGAGAAGCTATTTTCTGTTACTTTAAATGAGAAAATGTATAATGCATTATATGTTAACCCTGTCTCCCAATTTTCTTAAGTAAAATACTTAAATATAAATAAGAAACCCTCATATTAGGATGTAAATACTTAAAGCATTATTTTATGATAACCAAACATGAAAGTCTGCTTGCATACCATGAACATTATGTTTACAATATGGTAAAGCAAATAACAGCAATAAATACATTTGTTAGTAAAAACTTCAGAGAAAAGTTTCCAAGAAAAACAACACAATTGCCTGCAATAAACTGTAACTTACCAAATGAGGAGAAAACTTAATACTAGAAGAAAAGTGAGGCGGGGGCAGGGCCGAGGTGTAATTGTCAGTTTTTCACTGCTTGTAGAAAGTGTTTATGTGGACGAGTGCACTGATAACAGGTAATTTCAAGCAAACTATCCAACTCAGAAGCTGATAGAAATTTTTTATCACTTGGCACTGTTAAAGAGACTCCCGAACAAGAAAGCCATGAGAAATTTTCAGAGGTGACCAACATTTAAGGATGAGAAACTTGTAAAATGGAGCTTTGTTTAAACTCCCATCTGTTTTCTCCATTGTCACCACACTTTTTTTCAATGTTTTTTCAGGGTGTGCATATGTGTGTGTGTATATGTGTAACTTATACATCCATAGTCAAAAAACGGGAGACCCTTTGGAAATGTGTTCAGGACAAGCACGCAGTGGAAAAGAGTGGTTCCCACTGAGTGTAACACAGTGATGTTCTGCTCAGGACCAGCATCCCTTTGTTGGAACTCTGCATACTTTTCAAAAGATCTTCATGTGATTGTGATGATTTACCCATTGTATTTGAAATGTAACCTGATAGTGCTCTAGCACATCATTTTGTTAAAAATGCACTGAGTATTTGGAATGTAATTAGACACTGCTCCTATATAAACACTGGCTGATAGAAGATATATTGAGAGCTCTATGATATTTGGTTATTGAAAACCAAGAGGCACTTTACTGGAAAGATATTAGTTGTAGAAAATTGTACAAGATATCCCTTGTATATTTTAATTTACTTTTATAATCTTATTCTTCTTCCAATTGCATCTCTATTTTCTGTTCTCCCTCCTTACTTCTTTCTTGCCTTCAAGCCCAAATGTGGGCTGGCTTGTGGTTATGAATTATCAGGGGACATATTAGACCTTATTTTTGTCATTCCCAACACCAAATTCAAGTCAGGCAAATCATCTTGCTGCCCCCTTCTATATGATGGACTTCATTTCTCATTTCCATTGCACTAAGGGTGTAGCCTTTCAAAGTCCTGGCTTATTGGGAGATCACCTCTTACGGCTCTCTTAGCTTTAGCTTTCATTCTCCAAATCCATGCCTCTGTCAAAACAGAAGCACAGGGGCTCAGTATGGAAGCCGGCTTGGGTATGCACAAGGCTCTGCGTTTACTTCATTTCTCACCTCTGTAAAGCCTTTACTTTTATGCAGCTCAACAATGAATTTTAAAAGATTGAAAAGATAATTTCATATTTAACTTGTTTCCATCAACAGGGCTGTTCAGGGCATCTCATGTGGCCACACTGCTAGAAACAGAAGTCTTCCTTGCTTTTCTAACATCTTTATTATTATCCAAACCCAGGGAGAAGGAAGGCTGTCAAGTAGCTTCTCAATTCATGCTAAATGAACCCAGAAAATAATCCAAACAGGTCAAAAAGTGCCATAATGTTTTAATATGGCAAAATGTGACAAATGATAAGAGTAAAATTAAGGTGAATCATGTAGTCAGTGGTAACAGAAGGCTTGTATGCCTGCAGGGGCCTGCTGCTCACCAAGTTTAGTAGGTTTATTGCTATTGGGAGTTTCAGCAAGACTGGTAAGATTGGAGGATAGCTGTAAAGAAATGTTATCGTGTTTTTGTTTAAAATAACAATCCTATAGGCATAGAAAAAAAGCTGGAAAAAAGTTAACAGTGATCTCTGGGTGATGGGAACTATGGCTCATTAGTTATTTTATATCTGTTCATCTTTTCCCCAAAAAATTTCTATAATAAACATGTTTTATTTTGTAAAAAAGAAAGGTGGCAATAAGTTTTTTTTTAAGGCAAATATATATGAAATATAGCATTTTGAAATTGTGAAGCAGGGTTTACACAGGGACTTCAGAAGGTCAGTGCTTTGCTATATAGACACCACAGTACAGATGCTTTTGATCAGAAGGAGCAGAAAAAAATGATAAAATGATTTATGGGAGTAAATGACGTGGAAAGGTTTAAGTACGAGGACGCGGCAGAGAATGGTTTCTAAATGTTACAGGTCTTAAACACTTAGGAAGACATCTTCCTTTAACTCATAATAAAATGCTATAACAAGAAAAGTAAAATGAAAACAGTTCTTTTGAAAGCTGACAATGAAAAAAACACTTCCTGAAATTGCCTAAGATTAGAAAACACATTTAAATTTTAATTAGGATGATTAATCAGCTCAATATTCTGTGCACACAGGAAGATACAATAAGAAAAGCAGGCTCTTTGAGGATGCCCATGCTGATGTCAGCAAAGAAATTTCCTTACACAATCCATTCATTCGATCAGCAAACATTATTCAGTACCTACTATGTGCCAGGTATTATGGTGGATCCTGAAATCCACAGACAGCTAAGTGAGAGTATCATTTATGCCCTCAAAGAGCTCAAGCTCTGTTCAGAAAGACGGATTTGTACCAAGCTCCACTGTAGTATGATAGAAGGATGTTCATTGGGAATTAAATAATTTTGTGAATTTGCCGCAGCACAGTGGCCTCTCCTATCTCCTTACCTATTAAGGGACCAATTTCTGGTCGTGGTGTCTGACCTATATTCTTCCATCCAGACCCACAGGTTCAATTTTATTTGGTATGTATTTGCTGAAGGCAATAGAAACAACTCCAGT
The DNA here is from genome assembly GCF_001890085.2 of Hipposideros armiger. NCBI lineage: Eukaryota > Metazoa > Chordata > Mammalia > Chiroptera > Hipposideridae > Hipposideros > Hipposideros armiger. Next base: position 1,518,072 of record NW_017731708.1, read on the forward strand.
CCCACCTATCACTTGAACAAGAGGCTTTACCTAAATTTACATTAGGGGAGCTAGAGTTCTGGCTTATGGTAAATTTGTCAGGTCCAAGCTCTGCCCTTCTAGCTTTACTGCACAGTCATTGACAGTGACAATATTTGGTCCCCAAATAAAGCCAAGAAAAAGAACTCAGATGCTGGTGTTTTGAAGTAGAGAACATACAGATTAATGGCCCCTGATCTAGAAATTTCCAGAAACTACTTCACTTGTATAGTTTCTGCAATACTAAAAAGCTGTAACGCAAATAAAAGCACAGTGTTTATTCAGGAATATGGACATGTGATATAATTGTTCCTATTTCCAAAGCAGCTTGAAGCATTAATTATAGGACAGTAGAGTGAAGTCAGAGAATGATGGGAAGCTCATGACTTGTCATGTTTCATGGTCTGTGCTTCTTAGGGCCCCTTCTAAAGAATGTGCTCTCTCCATGGGCCTTGGAAATAGCATCCCAGTGGTGACATCCCCATGGAAAAGGTAGGCCAATCGTATTCTTGGGAGGAGAGTATGAACTTAGCAATAGAGACTATAGTGAGGCAGAGGTCATGAGCTGAGCTGGAGCTGTGGCTTTATTAGGTCATGGGCAAGATGAATAAGAAAAGCTGGCCAAAAGAGCAAAAATAGAGAGATGAGAGAAAAGCAGAGAGAGCCAGAGGAAAGAGAGATTGCATGGCCCTGAGATATTGGGGAAACATTGGGTCTTCACTTCAGTCACTGAATCCATACATAGCCATGAAGTGACCGGACATTTCTATAGAAGAGCTCCTTTTTACTTGGGCTAACTTGGGTGGGTTTGTTTTATTTGGATTACTAAAGAGGCTTGACTAAGGTAAATCAGAACGCAGTTGAGCAGAACCATTTTATTACCTGGCATAAGTAAGATTCAAATGCATCAGTGGGTAAACAAACTCTATTAGTGAAAATCAACAGACTACTGCAAAGCAAATGGTGAAAAATGTGCTGCTAGCTACCATAATACCAAAATAGGAGAGGGCGAAATGGATTGCATGCTCAACTTGAGATTCAATGGGAAACCAAGATACATGCCACAGGGGACATTTTAAGCCCTCATCTCTGATAGAAATAACAGCTTGAGTGCCTTGATCGACTACTGGGCTCAAAAATGTTATGAAATCAGGTACTCCCAATAGCAGCAGTAGTGATATTAATTTAAGAGTAATTCATAACTCAAGACAACAAACTGGGGTTTTGTGACAGGCTCCTGGATTTTCCAAATCATAGTGTGGTTTGATGGGCTGAATACTCAGCTTTTGTTTTATACATGGCAATATCAGAGCCATGTTTCTGTGCCTGAGTCACAAATGCATTTACACAATCTTTTTTTATACTTACAACTCATTTGTTAAATGATAATGGTCCATTCCTCCAATAAAGACAAATTAGTCTTTTGCTTAGGAGATAAACCTATAAACCTGGTTTCTTGTCTACAGCACTCATCCATTACAGATCTTGTGCCTTCTGAAAGATGAGTAATTATAGCCCCTGAGGAGATTTACTATATATATATTGCTGTGGTAGTCATCAAATTGGAGCGAGAGTTGATAGGTGTGGGCAACAATGATAAAATGAACAGCCCGTTCGTCTGTCAGGCAGCAAAGTAAATCAGTGAGAACAGCCCTCATTACCGCAAGTTGAGTGGGAATGTGTGGTGTCCAATTTCTGGGCATGTACTCTTTTTCTCTGTGATAAAATAAATACTATACCATAAGGACTTACTTATCATAAATAAATTCATCTAATGAGTAAGTAAAAGACAGATCATATATGACTTATGATTGAGTTCATTTGGGGGCCTATTTTATATAAATAACCTTCCTTTTAAAATAAAATAGTCATATATATAAATATATTCTTTCTTTCTTTCTGTCTTTTTCTTTTTCTTTTTTTTTCCACATTGGAAGTCTATATTCCTTGGGGGGAAATGGCAGATCAGAAATCAGAATCTAACAAGCTATGCATAATAAATGTGTAGCGTATGTTATGGTTGAATTCACTTCTACTGTTAGCAGCATATACATTCTACCTAGAATTGCAAAAGTGCTTGTTATCTTGATGACACTGGGGCAAGAAGAGAAAATGACAAGAAGAATGCCATATTTAGCTCAAGATATTGCCTCCTGGGACCATGTTAGGATTTCTAACAATAAATCCATGGGAATAAATTCAGGAATCACTAGAATTTAAACTTGCCATATCCTAATTATAGGCTGTTCTTAGCAGTCTCATAGGTCCTATGGTTTAATTTCATAAATTATGTTGATTTCATTATGACATATATCTTTTACAAAGTGCAGATTATAAATGACTTGGGCCTTTTGTTAATTCAATATATTATTTGGATGATTCTGTCCTACCAATTCCTACTGGTAAATCAAATCCTTCTCTCTCCAGCTTCAAAATCCCTAGTTTCTTCTTTTATAAACATCTACATGATTTATTATCTTTTTCTTCATTCAGCAAATATTTATTGACTGCCAACTATGAGTATGGCATTATGCTAGACACAAGGAAAGATATAAAGATAGATAATGCAAACTCTTAGCCCTCTAGAAAATTCATCTTTCAGGACAATAAGCATGTACACATGAAAGATGAAATATCAATACAGAAGTTAGAATAATGCAGGATCATAAAAGAGATATCTCAAAAAAGTACATTTTGAAATACAAATAGCTGGTATAGAGAAAAAAATAAATGAGGAGAGTAGAAGAAGCAATAATTTTTCAGTTTTCAGTGGTCAGAAAAGGCTTCTTGAAAAAGGAGAAGAGAAGATTTGAACCCTTTTAAAAGAAGCAGTCTGAGAATGGACAAGGATATGGGTCAATATGCAGAGGTGGGTAAGGCATGGTATGTTGGGAGAAAGTGTTTCACTCCTCAGACTAGAGGAAAATTTAGCTGGAGAGATGGAGAATAAGCAGGAGAGTAATTTGAAGATAGTTTGTAGAGCATCTTGACTAGCAGTCTGTGCTTCATCTTAAAGTAATGTGTATTCATAAAAGGTTTTATTATTGTATCAATTTTATTGAGGCATAATTTATGTACAATCAATTGCATGCATTTTGAATGTACTGTTTGGTGAGTGTTAACAAATAGATACTTTCATGTAACCATCACTTCAAATAAGATATAGACCATCTCTACCACTCCAGAAAGTTCTTTGGTGACCTCTTCCCATCAATCTTTCCCAAACTCCTTCTGTTTCATTAACACACCACAGTCTATTACTACCTATCTTTGGACATTCTGAGTAATTCCATTTTTATGCTATAATATATTCAAGCTGCTCTATTATATTTTATACAGCTATAAACACTTTAAAACACAAGGGTTTTTAAAAGTTTTGTGAATTATTTTCTTAAGCCTGGGCCTCCCAAGTGTATTATTACTGAGTTAAACCATATGATACTCTATTTACCACTAGAGTTTGAGTGTGGTATGACATCTGAAGTCATATTTCTTCCTTGTTCTGACTCCCAAATTCCCAGGGTACATGTTAATTTTCTTCATTGGTTTTACTATCAGTATCAATAAGCCCATTTAAGACTTCAACTTAAACAGATTGATCATACACATATGCCTCCTCTCATTCTCAAGACCCTGATAGAATAAAAATAAAGGATATATATATATATATATATATATATATATATATATATATA
>NW_017731708.1:1523257-1524905 GCF_001890085.2 Hipposideros armiger
CTACGCTGTCGCTGGCGACTCACAGCAGCCCAGCTCCAGGTTGAGCTGTTGTTCAGCATCTTAGCTGTAGAGGGCAGTGTCACTGGCCCTCATAAGTGGGATTCGAACCGGGGCCCTCTGGAGTCCCAAACCAGCTCTTAACCAATGCACCACTTGGCCGGCGTCACTGGAGTTTTAATAGCTGCACTGGATAACAGAAAACAATAGATCAATAGTCTCAAAATTCTAAAGAAAATGTATACCCAGCCAAACTATCAATCAAGGATCAGAGTATAAGGGAAATATTTTCATATAGGCAAAGTCACAAAAACTGACCTCTTATACACTCTTTCTTAAGAAATAACTGAAAGATGTTTTCCATAGACATAAGGAAAATTATCAAGACGGTGAAAGGCACAGAACTCTGAAAATGTGGGAATTCAACAGGAAAATAGTGAATGAAATTCCCAAGATGAGGTTGAAGGAAGTTCCCTTTGACAGCTGTGTGGAAGCCTAAAGACCAGCCAGTCCAGAGTGGGGCAGGAGCATCAATGGTTCTGGGAGGGGGTCTTCAGGAGAAAAATAGCATTGATAGGCCATGCTGAAATGTTTAAATGTCTTATTAAAAGTTATATGAAAGAAAGAAAAGAAACAGTTAATAAATTCAAGTTGCATGCACACCAAGTGCAAGTTAGAAATGAAAGTGAAATAACTAGGTGAAGGAAGCTTTAAATAAATAGGTCTAAAATGAGCAGGAGGTGGGAGTAATGTGGAATGTATGTGTGTAAATGCATGTGTGCGCATTACACATATAGATGTATAAATGCACAGGGAAGCACGCACAGGCAAGTGAGTGTGTGTGTGTGCGTGTGTGTGTGTGTGTGTGTGTGTGTGTGTCGCGAGAGAGAAGGACAGAGGAAGAAGAAAGAGATTATACCATATTCTGAGGTCCTGTTGCTGACATAAATCTCATGCTCCTTTATGGACATATCTTTCAGGTGATTTGTTTTTGTTTCTGTTTTGTTTTGTTTTTCTTTTCAGTTTGTTGTAAGGTTAGAGGTCACTGCTAATTCTGTGGTGTGCTGTATCTTCTTGGGAGTAGGAATTTCCAGAGTGCAGCATCCACACAGTGCAGCCCCTGACTGAGGGCTGGAGGAGTTTGATGACTTTCTGAAGTCCATTGATATGAAAGGGTTTCCTGAGGATCCATAGTATAACCCTTTATGCAGAAGCATGTTGTCATATCCTGGAGCTGAGTTGTGTAAAGCAGGCTAAGTCAAATCCACGTCAAATGCTACCTTTTTTTTTTCTATTTCTTTTATTTTATTTTATTTTTTTATTGTTAGTTTCAGCTGTACAGAACAATGCAGTAGTTACCATTTTCACCCTCACAAAGTAACAACCCCCCTCCCCCCATCTATTGCCCTCCCACCCCCGATATCATGCTTATCTATTACGATTCCATTGAATCCGTTCCCGCTCTCTACTCCATGTCCTGAGACTATATGTATATATAATTATAGTTGACATACTAATTATTCAACATCAGCTTCAGAAATACAATGCGGTGGTCAGGCCTCTACATCGACTATGAAGTGGACTCCCCAACAGGACATGGGTCCATCTGGCCTCCTAAGAAATACTTACAACATTATTGATTGTATTCCTC
>NW_017731708.1:1525253-1528476 GCF_001890085.2 Hipposideros armiger
ATATATATATATATATATATATATATATATATATATATATATATATATATATAATATTCTTTATTTCACACAACATATTCTTATAGGAATGACAGAGATGATACCAAGATGGAGATGGATTAGCAGCCTAGCCAAAAAAGACAGCAGGCATGTCAAGGGCATTGACCTAGGGATGGCCCCAGACCTCTGAGGAGGGACCTGAAAGGGTGTGACTACTGGGCAGAGGACCCTGGAACCTGGGATCAGAGATCTGAGTTCAGGTCCTAGATGTGAATGCAGGCAAATAACTTGACATGACTGTGTCTCAGTTTCCTTATCTGTAAAGTAGAAACAATTATTCATATCATGGAATTATTTCAAAGTTAGAATATGTGAAAGATTTTTAAATGTCAAAAATTATAGAAGCATAATTTATTATTACAATTCTTATAACACATTTTATAATATATAATTAGTATAATATGTGATAGATAATTATTATGATTTATTTTATAACAATACGTATTTAATAGATACCAAATTCTTTCCATTTTTCATACTTTGATGCATTGTTTTCAACATGTAGACAATTAAACTGTGGCTGATATATAACTGCAATCACTAAGGTGACAGATCTTGAATTATGCACTTAGTGCAAAGCCAAATTTCCCAGCTGAGGCAGCTGCTGAGTAAGTAAATGGAGCACTGGGTATTCTGAGGATCCAGGACCAGCCTCCTTGACTCTGCCACTCCCTGTGCACCCTGATCAGGTCATACCCCATCTCTGAGCCCAAGTCCTCACATCTGTACAATGACGGCATTGGATGGTCTCCAAGATTCTCTACCAGAAATTTTCTCTCAGAAATTGCTTCTCATGCACATCTGAGTTAGGCATAAGGGTAATCAGCAACTGTGTTAGTTATCTATTACTATAAACAAATTACCCCCAAACTTAGCAGCTTCAGCAACATTTATTATCTCACAGTTTCTATGGGTCAGGAATCTAGGCTCAGCTTAGCTAGGGGCCTCTGACAAGGACCTCTCACAGCCTTCAATCAAGCTCTTAGCTGGGGCTGCAGTTGTCTCAGGGCTCAATGGGGGCAGGAGTCACCTCCAAGCTCACGCAGGTGACTGTTGGCAGAATTCAGTTCCTCCAGGGCTGTGGGACTGAGTGTCCCAGGTCCTTGCTGGCTGCTGGCCAGAGGCACCCATTCCTTGCCACAGGGGTTTCTCCACAGGGCTACTCACAACGAGGCAGCTGGCTTTCTCCATAGTGACATCCATTGCTTCTGCCAAGGTCTGTTCATTAGAGGCAAGTCAGGAAGTCTAGCTCAATTTAGGGAGAGGGGTTACGCAAAGGCATGTTTAGTGAGAGGCAGGGATCTCTGTCTGTAGGATATGTTAGAGTCTAGCAACTCCAGCAACTAAGGGAGAATCACCAGGGAATTGCCTCATCATTGGAATCATGTGAAACTATTTACCCATTGGTTCATTCACACAACAAACATTATTCATTGCCTTCCGTGACAATGCCTTATATTACATGCTCTGGGATAGCAAAGACAACAACTAAAAAAGTCCTTGTCTCTATCTACATATATTTGTTCTCCGTGAAGTGGGGGTGGGAGGTTGTTGGAATTACCTGGTGCTCCTTCTCAACTATGTGTGTCCAGGAGGGCCCTCCACGCACACGGATTCTAATGAGCCAGCAGTTCTCAACCTTCCGAATGCCGCGACCCCTTAATACAGTCCCTCATGTTGTTGTGACCCCCAACCATAAAATTATTTTCATTGCTACTCTATAACTGTAATTTTGCTACTGTTATGAATCGTAATGTAAATATCTTTTNTGATAGAATAAAAATAAAGGATATATATATATATATATATATATATATATATATATATATATATATATATACACAAAGATAAACAGAACGGGAGGTAAGATATCATCAGACAAGAAGTCTCCACACATCTTTTGAAGACAGAAGGCAGACAGAGCAGCAATAACAGATTTAACAGAGGAAACTATATTTGAAAAAGCCTTAGAGATAAGAAACCACTTTATCCATAGAACATCTCTGAGATTCTCAGACTATCAGTCAGACCTACAGAAAGAAGAGATGAGACATGAGGTTGAAAAAAGGAATTAGTTGAAAGTCTGCATATACACAGTGTCTGGACTCCAAGGATCCCTCTCCCACATTAGTCTGTCAGACAACTATGCACCATCTGTACGTCCAACCTCTTCCCCAAGAAGGAGAAGGGAGATTTAATTTCTTGATAATTCAAGGAAGAAGCACTGAACTCAGAGATCCCAGATCTTGTGGTAGACATTAAGTGAAGAGATTAAATGAAAGAGAATACTGAATTGTAGGTGGTCCTTACTTTGCTCACTCCCATGATATTCTCAGCTAAGCATATGGCTCACAGACAGAAAACTTGAAAATTCTTCTCACAGAAATGGAAGCCCTCAGAACAAAATTCCAGAGAGTGGCTTGTAGGCTCCACTTCAAAATCAAATGGCCTCTTCACTGCCAAATCACCAAGCAAAGAAGTCTCCCAGCTCACAAATCTCCTCTGTGCATGTAGAGATTCCAAAAAACTCCTTGCTGCTTCTTTTATCATTATTAGAAATTGACAGCCAAGGATTATTGACATTTCAGGAAATTCTCCAAAAAGAAAGAGAGAGATGAAAACGAAGAGTAAAAAGGAACCCAGATGAAGGAAAAGAGTGAAGAAAACATAAGAAATTTTCTCCCCCTAAAAGTAAATACCCTTAGGGAAATAAGAGAATATGTTGCATTCATAAAATAAGAATAGAAAGTTAACAAAAAGGAATAGTTAAGAATCAGAAAGTAATCTTAAAAGTTGAAAATTAGATATAATCAAGAAACTCCCCCAGAAAATTAAGCAAAAAGACAAAGGAGTGGAAAAATAGAAGAAAAAAATATTAAAGTTTCAACCTAGGAAATATAGTTGAGTTCTAAGAAAAGAAAATAGACAAAATGGGAGGAAGAAAATCACAAAAGAAATAATTGAAGAAAATTATATGAATATCTAGATGGAAAGAGTTGTTTAATAAACTGCAAACAGACTTATATGAAGACATATTATTGTAAAATTCCAGAATACCAGAGATATAGAGAAGATTAATAATTTTTAAAAACATTCAGAGAGAAAAACAATATACAAAGGAACATGCATCAGATGTCACTGGAGTTTTTTTTTTAAAGATTTT
>NW_017731708.1:1532342-1537137 GCF_001890085.2 Hipposideros armiger
TGAAGAACAAAATGTCAGCAACTTGTCTGTTCCCCTTCCCCCAATTCCCCAGCACTGTTCCCATACCCCCAATTACCCAATAAAAAAAAAAAAGAAAAGCTGCATTGGACCAAGAGGAATAAAACTCACAACCTCCATTTAAAAAAAAAAAAAAAGCTTCATTAAGAACTACTAATAAGAGAAAGGCTAAGACTGGCACCAAATGACTACAAGATAAAGTAGAAACAGGGAAGGACTGTAGAGGGGTCTCCTGCTCACAGACCCATAAGTGTTGCTCCCAGTGGCTGTCCCTGAGAGATGTTATTAGAAGAAACAAATATTATACATATAATGGTAAGTTACTGTAAGGAACCAGAAGGTGGCTGCTTCCTTACCAAACTTCCAGCACCCTCCCTATTTTATTTTCTTTTATCATTTTCTGTGCCCATTTTCCCCACCAGATGGCAAACTTCATTGAGGGCTGTGTCTACCATATTTATATACCTCCCATATCCCCCTCTAAATCCCTCCACAACAAGTGTCCCCTTTCTAGTCAATCTCTCCCTTTAGCTTATTTAGTTTAATGTTTTGCATGTGGTATTTTGTTACAGCAGCCATGAAATTAATACAGTCCCTAAACACCCACAGAACTATGGGTAGCTTAGAAAGAAAATGTATCAATAATTATTTCCTAAAACAAGTGCTAAGTTTTTGAGTTTTTCTATACTCCGGGTGGGTTGTTTTCTGCTTTGTGGACTTTACACCGACAGGAAAAAGAGCAAAGAAAAGGGATGTGTTTGAAGCACTCTGGTTTTCTGGCAGAGGGGTGCCCTGGGTGCATACTGCCTGACCATTCCCTAGAAGGCTTTACCTCAGCAAATGTGCAGGGCTCTTTAGAGGGCGTCTGTTAGAGTTAGGCAGTATAGTGAGATCATGGGACCGACTTAGACCTAAAAGGTTACAGGAGGTGAGAGAGTTATTCCTTCACAGAAATTGAAAAATTAGCAAATTCTACAAGGTACTGGCTATGTATGTGACCATAAAGGTTCAGAGAAGACTAATTGCGGGAGAATGTGGAAGACTTAGGGTGGCGCTAGATGGGGAGCCAAAGGGAATGAGTGAGGAGAGGAACACAGCGTCTGTGCTAGTTAGGCATATAGGCTTTGGTGCTAGATAAACTCTGGCTTTGAATCCCTGCATTGTTTCTTACTACTTGTGCACCGTTAGGTGATTCTAAATTTTTCTAATCTCCAAAATTCAGAGAATAATAGTACTTATCTTGTGTTGCTATTGTGAGACACGATGTAATAATGTTCAGAAGACATAGAATTCTGTGCGTAAAGCATTATAGCTTAATAAATGGTCATTATCATCATCGTTATTAGAGGCCAGGACACAGTAGTAGCAAATTGGAACTAACCTGATAGACATGAGCAAGGAGGGGATTTGTTGGAGTGGAGGGTTCTGCAAGGTCAAGGCCCTTTCAGGCTCAGTAAGGAGACTTTCTTTCTTTGGACTTTAAACTGTTCCCTTGAAATTCAATCAGCTAAAGCATAAATGTCTGTTTTTGTAAGACTGAAATTCTGTAATAATTGATTATTTAGAAAATGATTCATTTTATATATAAAACAGTTATTAAGAAGTTTCAAATAGGTAAATAGGGAAATACAGTCATTTTATTTAATGAGAAATGGGTTAGCTAGCTTGTTTTAGAAAGAACAAAATTTTACTTTTGATCCAACATGTTATAAAAATTAAAATGTAAACACAGACAGGCCTCAGAACTGCCCTGTCTAATATGGTAGCCACCAGCCACATGTGGCTATTGAAAACTTGAAAGGTGGCTAGTCTGAATTGAAATAAGATATAATCTTAAAACTTGCTCTGGAATTTAAGGACAGTATAAAAAAATCTCAGTTATAACTCTTATTTCAATTACATGTTGAAATAATAATATTTTGTATATGTTAGGTTCAGCAAAGTATATTACTAAAATTGATTTTGCTTATTTTTTTTTGCTTTTTTAATATCGCTACTAAAAATATTTTAAATTACATATAAGTCTTGAATTTTCATTTCACATTATTCCTCAATTGACTATCCTTGTCCTAGACAATCAGAGGCAGAAGCTCCTTCTATTTATTCATTCATAATTTATTCTGTCAACATCAGTCCTTTGTACTGGACTGCCAAGATAAACATGCAGCCTTTGTCCACATTACAGGGTTTAGAGTTTGCTGAATTAGGGTAGGATGTGTGGAGCCAGCAGGCCGCGACACCTGTGTGCTGGACTGGGTGACTCACTCCTTATAATATCCAAGTTCTCTGCCCTGGCAGCTGCAGGCCTCACCTGCTCTTTGCTTCTCGTTTTGCATTTTCTCTTTATCACAGCCATTCCTTCCTTTGCACCCACTCTTCTACTACTGCCTCTCCCTCCTCCAATGGGAATTTGGCACTCAGATCTGCAGGCACAGAACCACACCCAAAAAACTCACCTCCATCCTTTCCTACACCACTCCCAAAGAGCCGGCTTCCTAAGAGGTTAGTATTGTGTGTCTAGATTCTTTATTAAGTAGTAGCTGAGATCTTTGTTTGAGAGACAAATGCAGACATAAATAATTCTCTGCCTCACTTTCACCCTTTTCTCTCCTCTCCCCCAACTCTTCAAAAGATTCCATAGTCTCCCTTTGATAACCATGTTGGTATCAAATAACATAACATCGCATGAGAAAGTGACTTTTTTTACACCTGGATCTTCCCTGCTACAGTCAGTCTAGTCCCCATCCTGTAGTTCTCACAGTGGAGAAAAACAGCTTTTCCTAGCAAGCTATTGGCATTCCCCTATGTTTGCAAATAGTTAATGCATTCGTCTCTCTTCTTTTTTAATAAAGAATACGCACAATTTTTAAAATGTTTCCTTGTGTTTTGGGGTTGTTTTTTCTTTTTTTATTTGTTTTCTTACACCTTCGCCTTATTCTTGTTAGGTTTTGAGTCAGTAAATTATTTCATGTACTTTGAAGGTTCTTATTTCTAAAAGCTATTTATGCTAGTCTTGTTAGAGCCCACATGCTTCCCCCACAAAGGTCTTGGTATTCCATTAAATAAATGAAAACAGTGCTTTGAAGTATGGTACACAGAGTGAAAAAGGAACGCTTGGTTTCCACTTTTTTATATTTTCCTTTATCCTTACCCTGTATTCCCCATCACAGTAATAAGGCTGCATTCTTAATTCATGTTCAACATCCAGGCTACCCCCACCCCCAACCCCGCCATCCCTGTCTGTCATTCTTGTATTATCTGCAATTCCCAAAAGAGTATTTATGTCACTGTCTTTCCTGTTATCCTGCAGTTTTTTATCTTGGATTCCATTTTATTTGCTTTAAAACGAGCAAAGAAAAAAATATTAAGAATGGGTTTTTTTCAGGTTGTAAATGAAATTGTGTAAAATGGGAGCTTTAGTCTTTTTAAAAAAATTTTTTTAGCTTATCTTATTCCCTAAAGTGAAAAATGCACCTGCTACTTAAATCATAATTCTATTGGCAGTAGTTTCTTGGTCAGAATCAAATTCCTTTCTCTGCCTTCAAAAATAGCAAATATATCAAGATTGTTGTTCCATTGTGTATAGTGAATTATGGAATGCCCATAATATTTCTTGGCCCTAAAGATTTCTTCATGTTTGCAGCATGTAGTGCCAGAACACTACTGTTTCCACACAACTCAGCTAAAGATACTTAACGGGCACGTGAACCTGGAGTCAGAAAAAGGCATTGTTATACACTGTATTTTTAGCATGTTGATGTAGAAGGCCAATTTTGGGGTTGCACTTACAGTGTTTTATGGTGACTGAAAATAAAATTGATAATTAGGATAACTTTGGCTAGTTGATAAGAGTTTTTCAATCAAAAGCTAAATTACAGAAATTTTAAAACCTTATATAAAATGAAAATAAATTTAAGAAAATAAAATGGAAAAGAAAGGGAACCCAAGGCTTTAAATCTTTTAGTAGCCTTTATTGGACTGCCCTAATTCTAAAACATAAATAAATAAAAACAAATAAATAAATAAAAATAATAATAAATAAATAATACATTTTCAGTATAGAAGAATATGACCATTGAGGTAAAGCACAAAGAAAAAATAAAATTATTTTGAGTGTTTATTTTTCTATGTTTTTAATTCCTGAAATGTTTTTAATATCTGAGAATCCTCCTTGCTATTATTTCAGGTTACCTTGCATGATAACCTGCTCTTTTTTTATGGTTGTCATATACACGTATTCTCAACATGCAGTGAGAATGCTACTTGGATTTCTTTTCATTCTCTTCATGTCCACCATTAATCCTCTTTCCCTGGAACAGTTATACTGATTGTCCAGCTAGATCTCCTTCAATACTAGCTCCTAATTCTCCTCAAATGCCTGATTTTTCTAATGATTGTGCTATGTATAGGTTTCAATATCGGTCACTGGTGTAGAGTGGATCTCTCTGATAACTGTGGAAATCACGCGGATTAACTTACCCTGTCTGGCCTTGCCGAAGTTTAATTCTACAGGAACATGGGCTCTCCCTCACCTCTCTCACTGCCTTCCATAGCAGATGAGATCTAGGATCAGATCACACATTCCACACAACATCATGGCTCAGCTCCTGCCAGTTTCCATGGAACTCGGATATGAAACCAGGGAGTTCGTAACTTGCTACACTAGTTGGGATCAGGCTCATCCACTCTGACAAGCTATTTAATGCACCTACCACCCTCCCCCTCGCTGAGAGTCCCAGGAAAGCAGAAATTCTGCTAGGGCACCATAAATGCAAAT
>NW_017731708.1:1537587-1549214 GCF_001890085.2 Hipposideros armiger
ATCTTAGCTGTAGAGGGCAGTGTCACTGGCCCTCATATGTGGGATCCGAACCGGGGCCCTCTGGCATCCCAAGCGAGTTCTTAACCATCGCGCCACTCGTCCAGCCCCGATCAGCTCTACTTTTAAAGAGAAAGTAGGAACTCAACTACTAAGTAGAGATACTAGAGTACTTGAACTCAACCTCACATTCTCCTGTCGTGAAACCTTTCTCCAGTCTCATCTCGGTGCAGCATAATTAAGTGGCACCAGAAACTCAAAAGAAAAGTGAGTACTTATCAGGAAGTCCCCTACACCTTGACCTTCAATGAGGTTATACCAGAACAAGGTAAAAGCCAGTTACTGCCAAAGATAAATTTAAGATGATGTCAACATGAAACTCTGCATCACAGGAGGCAGAGACATAGAAACTTTAGTTACATGGACAAATAATTTTGTTGAAATCACAGCAAACATCCAGGAAACTATATTATTTGCTTTTCAACTGCATTTTTGTCAAATATACAAAGGTTTAATGTCCCAAACCTTTGGTTTCCCCCCCTCCCATTTCTGTCCTTTCTCTGCAGATATCCTGCATTATTTCTTACTGCACTGTTAGCCTAACTCCACGTCCTCTTGATCTCTGCTCCCAATCTGACCCTAGTTTTTGAAGAAACTTACAGCAAAGCTTGCTTTGGCCTGGCAGACACAGAGCATGGGTTAGGAATTTGACACACCTGGGACGCCATACAGTTTCATCCCTTACAAACTGCATGACCTTAAGACTGTACCTGACCTCTCTCATCCTCAGTTTCCTCACCTATAGAAATGCTAAGGACAATGCCCAAAGTATGGGCAACACATTACCAAAGTATCAGAATAGAGGCCCAATTAGAGATGAATATGTATCTTCTAGTTTTTAACTGGAGGCTTTAGAAATTTGAGAATTCCAAAGTTCCTTTCATGTACAATACCCTGCATGGGTGCTCAGAGGAACACAAAACCTCCTGTGTAATCACGTACCTGCTCTCAAGGTGGTCACATAAGCCCAGCCTGATCAAAATAGAGCTCTGAATAGAAGTGGAATAAAAGTTCCTTTTGCAGAGATAGCTCTCCTGGAGACAATGCTGAAGCTTAATCCCAAATCTTGTCTGTATTCCACTGCCAGTGTCCAGGGCAGGTGGCAGTTGCGCTGAGCTCTGAAAGCCATTTAATCCCTTTCTGGAAAATAGTCAAGGTCGCCTCACTCCATTTCCCAGGCTCCTCTCTCGGGGACATTGAACATTCAAGGATATCTTCTCTCCTTGCTGAAAACTCCTGGCTCTGGAACACACCCTGGCCTCCTTTGCCATGGGGGAAAATTCCAGTGATGTTTTCTTAAAATTAGAGTCCAATTCACCAAGCTTGGATTTCTTACTATTACTAATAAGGAAGCTTCCATACAGAAGTAATTTAGGTACTCTATGAGTCAGGGGTTAGTGGGAGATTACAGGCTTTCTTCTTATTTTCTCTGTACTTCTGACTTTTAATTTCATATTGATTATACTAAAATTAAACTCACGTGCATACTCTAGAGCATGAGATAAATAAAACCCAAATCTAAGGTAAAGATGAACACTGACTTTTACTACCTTCCTCCTACTTCTTTGGCTCAAAGAAAGATTTTTTTTTTTTTTTTAGCTGAGCTGTCCTGCCACCTGTTGGCAGCTCAGCGGCAGCTCAGCTCGGGCCATGAATCAAACCGCGACCCTGTTGCTCAGAGCTCACACTTTTGAGCCAGCTCTTAACCAACTGAGCCACTGAGCGGGCCAAGATTGTTTTTTTTTTTTTTTAGTATCCTTTGCTATCAGATTGGAACCTTCCCACCAGGTTCAAGTGTGAACTTAAAAAATAGGTTCCAAATTCTCCCAGTGCCAGTTATTGGGAGAGTTTTGCCTAGACTCATATATTGTGGGACAACAGGCGATTTCAGGGAAGTGGATGTCTGCTCCTCCATGGTTTTACTGATAGAGTTACCAGGGAAAGCATGAAACAGCCATGTGACAGCCTCTGTCCTGCCAGCTGCCTCAGGTCCTAATGGCTCTTTGTCTCCATTTAAAGTACAGTCCACACATACGACACTCTCTGTGGCAAAGTCAGTAATGCTGCATTCTAATGGAACCAAATGTTCTTTGTACTGCTCTATACTTCCCAGCCATTTCCAGTTAGGCAGCGCCATGTGACCAGTTGAACGAAAGGGCCATGAGGAGATGATGAGGTGTGTCATTCTGGGAAGAGACAGTGAAAAGCCCACGAGTGGGCCCCCTTTCTCTCTTTCCCTGCTTCAGTGCCAGTGGCACTCCAAACTTGCAGATGGCAGCACCTCATCAGCCAGAGACTCTAACTGACAACAAACAGCAGAGTCCCCCCAACCACCACAACCACTTCAGTTCACAGTGGATTTGTCACATGTGCAAGCAATAAACATTTGGGGCTGGCCGAGTGGTGCGTTGGTTAAGAGCTGGCTTGGGACGCCAGAGGGCCCCGGTTTGGATCCCACATATGAGGGCCAGTGACACTGCCCTCCACAGCTAAGATGCTGAACAACAGCTCAACCTGGAGCTGGGCTGCTGTGAGTCGCCAGCAACAGCGTAGGCTGCAGCAGCCCTGCAGTGGGTTGCCATGGGCTACCATGAGTAGCCAGCAGTCAGCATGAGTGGCCAGCAGCTGCTGTGAGTGGCCGTCCAGAAACTGGTGACTGATCTGCCTCACCCGGGAAGAGCGCAATGATGGTGCCAACTTGGGCCAGTAAAGCAATGTCCTCCACAACTAGACTGAAGAACAAAAGGACAGCAACTTGTCTGTTCCCCTTCCCCCCAATTCCCCAGTGCTGTTCCCATCCCTCAACTCCCCAATTTAAAAAAAAAAGTCTTTAAAAATAAATACATAAATAAAAAATAAATAAACGTTTGGGAGTTCAGGTTGTTTGGTTACCACGGCATAACCAAGCCTGTCCTACCTAATACATTCTCAAACCCAAACCCTTGTTCCTACCTCAGACTAGGAGAATTTCCATTGCTTACACCCAGAAGTCTGTGCCACCCACTCATAAATGTGAGATGACACTCACAACAATGCAGAACTAACATCTGACCAAAATGTATTGTGTGTGTGTGTGTGTGTGTGTGTGTGTGTGTGCATCAATAGTTAGAAATGTTCACAAGGATTATCTCTGGATAGTAAAATTATGGGCAAATTTTATTTATGTTCTTTATACCTTTCTGTATTTATCCAGCTTTCCTCAATGTATATATATATATATATATATATATATATATATATATATATATATTCCTTTTATAATCAGAAAGTAATTTCAACATTATTTTTAAAAGAGAAATTGTTGCATTGATATCAGCAAAACATATTAGGACAGATAGACATTAAAAAATACAGTTTTTCATTGCTGCAGACAAAATTTGCTTACCCCCTGTTTGCCCCTGGCTTCTGCCTCACCCATCTCTGTGTGTGCTCACCGAGGTCACCCACGGCCTCCATCTGCCTGTGTGATCTCATCACTTTCCCTGCACTAGTTCCATGGATTAGGACATGGACATATATTTTGGAGGGCCACCATTCAGCCCACTATACTAGAATAAGATGGAATTAGCATTTCATAAAATTTGCCAAATGAACAATAAATTATAAATAAGTGAACGACTCCTCCAGGCTCGACTTCCTTCATGAAGTCTGAGATATTCTTTTGCAGATATGACTAGGGACTTCTTGTTTACTTCAAACTCGCTATGCCCAATCTTCTCATTCCAGGCAAGGGCAAAAAAAAAAGGGCATTTCAGCCTGACCCTGTGCCCTTAACCAGCTAATACATTTCTGGCACAGTGCTCTTTTGGAAGAAGAAAGGTCTTGTTTCCCTTTGTCCATTCAGTTGTTTAATAAAGTCAGTAGCATGCCGAGCAAATCCACATGGGGTTGGTGGCCCTTTCTCTCGAGGTTGATGTGAGGATTAATCTCCACTGGTGATACTTCTTTCTTTTGCAGTCGAGTCAGCAGGAGCTCTCAGTCCAGAGTGAATCTCACCAGATGGGAGGCTGGAGGTCCAGGCACTGTCTAACACAGAATCCACACTGCAATTATTAGTCACATTAAAGTTACATTGAGTAGCCTGCTATGGAAATCATAAGGATAACTAATGGGGGAAAGAATGCTTCTTAGTTAACATTAAAACCATTCTCCTCCTCTTAGGTGAATCGGAGATAATGCAGTACGGAGATACCTGTCCTTCTTCAGGGGTCTTGCATACCCTCAGGCAACATCCAGGATCTGTACTTCTGGTAAAGCTGATTCCCTATAAAATGTTAATATTGTAAACTCACAGCATAGATTGGATTGAAGATATCTCTCCTTGTATCAAATCTCAAATTTTGTATTCATGTGAATTCGTATCACCTCTGAAATATAGGAAGGCCTTTGCAAGTACACAGGATTGGGAACCCACTCCTCCCCTGTAACGTCCGGTTGAGAACAGAATTGCTAGCTTTAGAGTGCTGACATTTGACAGTCCTACCTACACCTTTCTTCTCCAAACAGACATGGCACAAACACACACATGCTGCTGACGTGAGTGCTCCCTGAGGAGTCCCCGTGTTTAGAGATCAAAGCAAAGGTCAGCATTCCTCCTGTCAGGGGAGCCAGGACCACTGAGAGGAAAACAGGAGCAAAATGACCTTTTAGCAATGAGGCGATAGAAAGAGCTGCCGTGCACCTTATGTGATGTGACACCCAGGGCTGTGCAGAGATCCAGGGGACACAAGGCACTAAGGGAAGGACCTGGAGGGGAGGGGGGAGAAAAGGAGTGTTACCCAGTAAATGTGCCTGTCCCTGCTGACCCCGGGCCGGCCCTGGGACCTACCCTCTGCTGAGAGGGTTATACCATGAAAACATCCCAAGCTATTAAATGCAAGAGTGGCCCACACTTCCCTGAGTTGCTTTCATTCCCATTTTATGACTTTAGCGTTTGCCTTCCTACACACGTTCACTCTTAAGAAAGCTGTTGCAGCTTCTTTTTGGCTTCCTGTCTCTGCGTCGCCCATCATAGCAGCAAAGCCTTAAGCTACCAAGAGGGAAAGAAAGTAATCTCCACTAATCCATTTCATGCAAACTGCTAGTCAATTATGTGAGCCTGTCATCTGACTTTTTAAAAATGAAAATACATATTCTTTTGCATATAAATAGAAAAAAAAACGGGAAGAATGTACACTAAAATATGGACAGCGGTGCTCTGATTAGGGGAGGGGAGAAAAAAAGAGAACAGACTTTACTTTTTTGTTTTGCTTGAATTTTGTTGCAGTAATTCTATAATACTTTCATAGTTAGAAGAAATCAATAAAGATATTGTCTATTAAAAAAAGAAAGCTGAGCAGATTCATTTTTGCTCCTTCATTGGTCGAAAGAAAATGAGATCATTCTGAAATTGCAATTTGCGAAGAGGCGGGTGTGTTTGAGTGTGTGTGCACGCACTTGCACTTCTCATAATGATAAAGTATGCGTGCACATGAAGAGCTCAGGGACAACAGTGCCACTGAGGGCTTTTGCCTTCTGTCTGTAAGACACTGAAGCATGAATGCTTCATCTGCACTCCCCTGGTTGTGCAGAAGAAACAGTCAGCACCTCCTCTCCTTCTCACAGCTGTGCAGCAGGGGTCTTTGTGCCCCCCAGGGAGCATGGCTCATTTAGGTGTGTGCCAGGAATCTTCGCGGAGAAGGCAGTGCATTGTGTCTGTCTACCAGCAACATAACTAGCAAAAATAAAGACCTAGCAAAAAATGACTGAGAGGGATGTGGACACACACACATTCAACTCATCAAGCCAACAAAAATATATATGTAAATAAACATTAAAGCAGGGAAGTGGGGGGGGGGAATAAGAGAGATAGTGGGAATTACTAAAGTGGCTGGAAATAGATGGAGCTGATCTACAGATGCCTCTGTGTTAAGGGGGGTGAGAAAAGGGGAAGGAAAGTGGAGACAGAATTTCTCCTTCCTTATTTCTTGCCCTAAAATCATGGCTTGGAAATAAAGAAACTCTCAAAAAGCATTGATATTTCCAGCTTCTCCTTGAAAATGTAGAGAACCTGAAAGAGCACTGCAGTTACACTTATAACAAGAAAAACTGGGACAAAAAAAATAAACTGACAATTTTTCCTGAACCCATGAGAGAATTGAGGTCATGGGGCAAACATCCAAACTATAACCTGGGGAGAAAAAGATAGCTGCAGGGAGAAACAATGCCAAGTATTTGTTTACCTGGGGCAAACATTGCCAACTATCAGTTAGTTAAAGTGTAAAGAATTATTAAAAGCTGAGTGTGGGCTAGTGGGAGAGTGTGAGATCCCTGGGAGCCATAGACCAGGAGTAATTCAAAATCTTACAGGCTTTGCTCCACAAACAAAATCTAGACACTTACAGGGAAAGCTCAGGAGAATCCCAAGAAAGCTTTTGTCCACAGTGCTGGCACAGATTGGGACACAGTGTCACTGCTGAAGCTCTACTTGGACCCATTTTTTTCCCCTCTCCCCTATGAAACAAAAGCTTTCATCTGCAAGGGAAGAGCAGCAAAATTTGACGCCTTAGAGCCCTGGTACAAACCTATTGCAGCTGTGAGAAGGGAAGAGATTTCTAATGACCTCTACCCCTAAAAGAATGGCAAGATCATGTGCTAGGACCAGCACAACTGCTAGAAGGATAGGAGCATTTATGAAGACCACACTCCACAGATCCAGGCTCACAGGGCCTGCCTAAGGCTGGGGCTAAATCAGAACATCGGAGAGCAGCCACCTCCCTAATTCTTTCCCCTGTACCACAATTACAAGCATTAAGAAAAGAATAGTAGAATATAGCTGGAAGAAGCACAGTGAATGTTGAAGAAGCACAACGGAGAATGACATTTCTCTCGGGGAAACAGACACTGAGAAAAATCCTCTGGCAAAGTAGCCCACACCCTAAAAACAAGGTCTCACGAGAGAAATTTGAAACCTGTAGTATACCAAGGGTAACCTAGCCCAAAAAGAAACCAAACTCAGCCCGACTCCTGACTAAATGAACACAAACCTTAGCACTAAAGGCATAGAAGAAGACAAAAAAAAATGTATTCATCTCCAAGCATAAAAAAATAATTCAATTCAATATTAATCTCTATCTCCTATGTTCCAAATTTAGGAGCGAAAGAGGGCAAATAATAATATTTAATTGTTGTTTGAAATGTTGTCCCAGCTCTTCTTGAAATTAAGCATCTATTCATTTGTTTATTGATTATTTGAAAGAATATAGAATTCTAAGTTGATAGTTATGTTTTCTTTTGGTTCTTTAAAGATGTTGCTCTACTGTTTTGTTTCTGGTGAGAAAACTGCTGTCATCTTTAACTTTTCATTCCTTTACACATTATATGTCTTTTTCCTAGCTTTTTAATTTTTCTTTTCTGGTTTTTGAAAAATATTTCTCTCTATAATTTGTTTTGAGCAATTAGAATATCATGTGCCTTGGTTAGACTTTTGTTTTTTATATTTCTTGTGCTTAGAGCTTGCAGACCTTCTTTGAAATGTTGGTTAATAATTTTCATCAAATTTGGAAAAATTTTCAGGCATCATTATTTCTTCCAATATTTTTCTGTTCTCCTCCCTCCATCAGGACTCTAATTATACACATACTAATCTGTTTGATGTCCCATAGCTCACTAATGCTCTTTTAATGTTATTTTAATCCTTTTTTTCTATATGTGTTTCATTTGGGGTAGTTTCTATTACAATGTCTTCAAGTTCACTAAGTTTTTCTTCTGCAATGTCTGATCTAACAATTTCACACAGAGTGTCTTTCATCTCAGACATTGTATTATGAACACACTTATATGTGAGTGTTGTAAGCTTTTATCTAAAAGCCTTCACATTTTAGAGTTTCAGTCGGGAAATAAAATCACCTCACTAATGGAGAACTGTCAGCTGTCAGCACAGCTAAGAATAAGGCAAGGTTGACCTTTGGGACACCCCCTCTCACTAAAGGAGTGAGCTCAGGTGTACCTGTCCAGGAGCTCAGGTAGCCCAGTGCTCACCTATCTCATCACTACTGTTACCTGTGGGCAGATGGCTGGTGCCGTTTACCCATGGGGAACGTCACAGCTGCATCCATTGAAAGAGCCCTCTATGCACACTGGGGAAATTTAAATACTTGGGACACATTATTTTTTTAGCTGTTTGGTTTTAAAAAATTATTTAATGTTTTTATAGTATTTTTTACCTCTTTTTAAAAATCATGGTTTCACAGCCTCTTTTACCTTTACTGGAGAATTTCAAACAGCATATACAAGCATAAGTGGCAGAACCACGGGTGAGTTCATGACCAAGAATTGAAGATTTTCTCTCTAGTTGGTTCTATATACATCTTTAGGTAACCTCCTCCCACTCCCCATTTCTTCCTTAGAATAATCTTTCAGCAATAAAGTTACTCCTCAAAGAAAAGCTGACGATGTTTCTGAGAGACCACTGAGCTGGGTAAATCAGAATGACTATCACATGCACATATTCCTGTCTCCCAGCTGCCTTGGTTGACCCAATGCTCCCTGCTTAGCAATGTCCCCTGCCCACTCAGTATTCCACAATGCATTTCATGAGCTGCCATTGTTTCAGCATGAAATGTAGTATCTCATGGTTCTATTCAGGCCCAGATTCTCATGATCTCTTTCTCTTAATGGAAACTTGTTTTCAGCTAAATGTTGCACTGCAAGTTAACATATGGATTTATTATAATTTTAGTCAGAATACCAACAGGAATTTATGATAGGGGGAGGGGAGTGGATATATTGATTTTAAGGTTTATGTCATAAAATAAACATGGGAAAATTATTGAGGCAATTTTGAAAATGAAGACAATGAGGTGAACTCGCTCTAACAAATTTTAAACAAATTAACAGTAATTGAAATAAAAACAAAATAAAATATATTTATAGACAAATAGGCCACTGGAATAGAACAGAATATACAAATAAATCCAAGTGTATTTAAGGACTTTGATCTATAATAAAGGAGGCATTTGATTTCGGTGGAAAAATAATGGATTAATCCTTTAGTGATACTGGGACTGGCTATCATTACAATAAAAGTATTTTATATTTATCCAGATATTTACTACTTATTACATTCTTCATTCCTTTGTGTAGATTGAAATTTCTATCTGGTATTTTTTTTCTGCCAGAGAAAATTCTTTTAACATTTTTGCCTGACAAAGGCTTTATTTCATCTTCGTGTTTGAAATGGAGGACAGTAATTCTCGACAGATGGAAACCAAACCAAGTGAAACTTACAATTGCCCCAGCTTACTGCCTTGAGTTTTCAGGCCATGGCACAGGGAGGGTAATGCAGCAGAGCCTGGAGGTGTCTGTGAGTTTAAGTGCAAGGAGACCAAAGTGGCTGAGTGCAGAGAACAAAGCACAGAGAGGAAAGAGCTGCATGGAGAACTCCGGAGGTGTGTCGAGGCCCCCAGCGCTTCAGCACAGGACTGGTCAGCACACGTGTGTGAAGAAACAACTGAAGACCTGAGAGAAAGTGCCCAAAGGACTAGCGAGAATGGTGGCCATTGCTCATACAGTGTCTGTTCCTACAAATCAGGTTAGAAAACCTCATAATTCACAGGATAGAGTACTCAGAAGAGTTTTGCCTCAGCTGTGGGAATTTATTAGCTCTAGATTAAATGCTGCTCTGGGCCCTCTAAGTCTTAAGAGCCAAAAGGATCAGTTTCCCATGGTATCATTTATATGTGAAATCTAAAAAAAAATAGTTGAACTTATAGAAGTTGAACTCAGAGCAGAAATGTGGCTGGGAGGTGGGAGAAATCGGGAGAAATTGGTAAAAGAATACAAACTTTCAATTGTAAGATGAATAAGGTCTGAAGATCTAATATGTAACATGGTGACTATAGTTGAAAATACCATATTGTATAACTGAAATTTGCTAAGAGATCGGAACAAAAAAAAAAACCCAAAAAACTAAATATGTGAGGTGATGAAAATGTTTATTAACTTGATGGGGAGAGTACTTTCAAAATGAATATGTATATCAAATCATCACATTGTATGCTTTAAATATATATACATTTCTATTTGTCAGTTATACTTTAATAAAGTTGGGGGGGAAATGATCAATTTCCAAGAAACTTAACTGTATTGCAGAACAAAACTGCTCAAGAATATTTATAGGAACATAAAAATATCTAGCACCCAACAAGGTACAACTCATAATCTCTAGTACCCAATCAAAGATTACCAGGCATGCAATGATGCAGGAAAATACAACTTAAAATGAAGAGAAAAAAAACCCAACTGAGCAAAACTGAGAATTGATGCAGATGTTAAAATTAGTACAAGGATGTTAAAATAATTATTAAAAATAATCAAGATGTTCCAAACATTAAATAGAGTCATAGAAGATACAAAAGTGACCCAAGTTAAACTTCTAGAGATTAAAACTATTGGGTTGTCAAAAAAGTCATGATGTGTGTTTGCAAAAGATGGCACTAATTCATTTTTGGAAGTACTACAGTCATTCGCATCTGTGTTATTGCTATGTCATTTCACAGCTGACAGTTCTAGCTTCATTCTTAAAAAAAATTGAGTGATTTGGTTGAGTTTTAGAGATTTTACAACAAGTTGAAGATGGGAGACCAAACTGTGCATTTTTGCCATATTTTACTGTTTTACTTCATAAAGGGAAGAACACGCATCAAGCTTGTGAAAAGTTGCATGAAGTTTATGGTGACAATGCTCTACAAGAACATCAGTGTCAACGATGATTCATGAAATTCCATGCTGGTGATTTTGATCTCAATGACACTCCTCAGTCAGGGAGGCCCACCGAGGTTGATGACGACAAAATAAAGGCACTGATAGAGTCAAACCCACATTACACAGCATGAAAGATTTCAGAAACATTGAACATCTATCATTCAAGCATTCACAAACCACCTGAAGAAGCTGGGATACAAAAGTAAGCTCGATATATGGGTTCCACATAAACTCAAACCAGTTCATTTGACAGTGCGTATAAACATCTGCAATATGCTAATTAAACATAAGGAAAACGATCCTTTTTTGAAGCAACTGATAACTGGTGATAGAAGTGGATTGTTTACAACAATGTGGTGCACAAATAGTCTTGGTCCCGATGTGATGATTCGCCTCAAATGACATCGAAAGCAGACGTTCATCAGAGAAATGTTATGCTCTCAGTGTGGTGGGATTTTAAAGGTGTCATGTTTTTTGAGCTCCTACCAAGGAACCAAATAATCAATTAGAATGTGTACTGTCAGCAATTGGACAGTTTGAACGAATCTATCATCCAGAAACGTCCAGAGCTTGTTAATTGTAAAGGAGCTGTTTTCCATGAACACACACAAGTTTGATCACCTGTCAAAAATTTTTGGAGCTTGGATGGGATGTGTTCTCACACCCACCATAATCACCTGACCTTGCACCATCAGACTTCTACTTGTTTTGCTCTTTTCAAAACTCCTTGCATGGTATAATGTTCAATTCAGATGAGGCTGTAAATCAGCACCTTGTTCAGTTTTTCACAAATAAAGACAGGTCCTTCTATGAACGAGGAATTATGA
>NW_017731708.1:1554679-1561033 GCF_001890085.2 Hipposideros armiger
GGAAAAAATTCAAATGGACCTGGAGAAGTATCCACAATTGCAGTGTAAAATGTGTAGTATGATCCATTTTTATTAAGAACACTAAATAAACCAAGCTGTATGTATATGCACATACACACAGAGAGAAAAGTATGACACAGACTATGAATATAAATTATCTTAGTGGGAATGGATTTTGGGTAGAAGGGGAAAGAGATGATTAGCTTTTCCTTATATGCCTTTTTTTATTTGACTTGTCATAGCAACATAACACTATTTTAAAATTTTAATAATCTAATACAGTAAAAAAAATGCCTGGTGGGATTGTGAGCAATGTTTATTTTCTTTATTATGCTTTTGTTCTGCTTTCTGATATATATTGTACTGAGCTCAAAACCACAAACTAAGTTTTACAGTCAGCATCATTCTTCTCCTAGAGTCTCCTTCTGAGATATGTGCACTCTGGCCTATACGCTCTCCTGTCCAGAGATGCAATATATATCTGTTCAATACACAGTCCCATTTAATTCCACTCTACATTTAAAATTACTTAAGAGGCCACATTTACCTTGAACACACCCTACCTAGGCACCTTTTTTTGTCACTTTTCATTTAACCATTGGTATAAGCTACTGCATAAACAGTAACAGTGCCATGGCAAGCCATAACACAACTTGAGGCAAAAGAAAAATAACTGTAATACTGATCCTGTTTTTATTTAAAATGTTGATATTTTGTTCATTGTGGATTTTTGCATTCATTTTTATTTTCAAGATGTTGCATTACTATCTAAATGAGGTTTTGGTTCCCCCTTAAAATTTATACCTAAGGTGAGTGAGGCATGTCTTAGGCCAAGATAAAATGGAAAGCAGGGACTAGCATGGGCTTATCTCAGGAACTGCCAAATTATGAGAGGTTTATGCACTGCCAAGGGCCACTGGATGAGTTTAAACACTCTCATCTACCCAACTACAGCATAAGCTCCCTTTGTTTTTGCCTCTTATGTCATATACTTCATAAGATTAGTATCATTTTCAGNCAATTCAGATGAGGCTGTAAATCAGCACCTTGTTCAGTTTTTCACAAATAAAGACAGGTCCTTCTATGAACGAGGAATTATGAAGCTCACTGAAAGATGACAAAAGGTTATCAAACAAAATGAGCACTATATCATTGATTGATCTTTGTTCTTTATATAAATAAATGACCTTTGAAAAACATAGACAAAATACGTCATGACTTTTCTGACAACCCAATATTTTGCCTAAATCCTTTCATACAAGAATTTCAAAGCACTATAAAAACTAAGTAGTGGCAGAGTTCATGTATCCCCATCTTTCATGTGAAGGACCAGAGAGGAGAAGGGAGAGTTGAAGTCACTTTGAGCTGAGGGATGACTCGAAGGTAAAGATGAGAGGGGAACTTATACTTGGAACATGCACTTGGAATCAACTCGCCCTGACTGCAGCTTTCTCCCAGCTTAAGTGATAAGTCAAAAATATTCAGCTTGGTTCAGAGCTGTGTCTGGGAAGTGGTCTGGTAACAACATATATCAAGTATTCCTTAAGTTGAATCCTCAGCCCTATATAAGTTACTTGGAGATTCAAAAGAAAGAAAAGATGGGATCCCTGTCATCGTGGGGCTTCTAATCTACTCAGGGGAGAATAGACATAGACACATAACGTAGGTATGTCACACCAGGAGTTCCTTGAGGGTGGGAACTGTTTTACTCAACTTTGTATCTCCCAGAACCTGGCTTAAAATTTTTTAAATAAAAATACTTGCTTAGAATACAAATGAGCATGATGGGCAATCAGTGCTGAATGGAATCCAAGAACGAGCTGACTGGAGAGGGATGGCTGCCTGTGAGTTGTGACCGGAACCCCAAAATTCTTTGGGAATGAATTCCTATATGACCATTGATCATAAATCCTTCCTTCTCACTCTGAGGGAAACATAAGGAAATTGGTGTCCCAATTAACTCTTTTCTTTATCCAATGAGAACCAGCTTATTTATTCATCCTCCAGATGATTTTTAGCACATACTATATGCCTGGCATTGCTCCAGGGCCTGGAGATGTGGACGTGAAGAAGTCAAGCAGTCCCTGCCCCTGATACTGTGAGAGCCACAGGTCATGTGCTCACGTACTAGCCTCTCTTTGCCTCTGACCTCCCTTTTGTATTGGGTCAAATGACTGTCTTCATATCAGAAGCTAATAGATCCTTTTCTTTCTCTTTCTACCCAAAGAAGAGAGACAAAAGCCCATTAGGATCCCTCAGTGTGGTGAAAAGGTTAGCGATGACTGTAAACAGCACTATTACACTATTCTTCTTAGGCCCTTGGGAATCTCTAATGAGAAGAAACCTTCACACTCAAATTCTCTGGTGTCAGTTTCTTTCAGGAGCTTCCCTTGGGAAACAAGACTGAAAAGAATGCACTTTTTTGTATTATGCATAATCCATTACTCCCAGGAAAAGGTGGGGTTGGAAATAATTCCAGGACACTAGAATTAGCAGCGTGATTCTCATAGCAATGAGGACATCATATAGGAATCTGTTCCCAGTGGCTTGCCCCTGCTGAGTGCCTTCATATGCTTAGATTTTAGTTCTACTTTCATAGCCACGTCTCTAAGGTAAAATGTGGACTTGTTGCCCACACACCTACCCTATGGGCCCTGATGCCCCCTAGGTCCCTCGTCTGACTTCACTGTGTACCTGTTTTCTGACCCCACTTAAGTTTGACATGTCCTCAGAGTTCCATTAAACAATGTTTCTATAAAGGAGGGATTGGGAAACTATGGCACACAGGCCGAATCAGGTCCACTGCCTATTTTCGTAAATAAAATGTTATTGGAACACAGCTCTACCCACCTGTTTATGAATTGTCCAGGGCTGCTTTTGTACTACAATAAGAGTGGAGCCATTGTTACAGAGGCTAGATGGTCCAGAAAAACCTAAAAAATTTACGAATTGTCCCATTACAGAGAAAGTTTGCTGACTCCTGCTGTAGAGTGAGAGAAATTTAGGACACATATTCTGTGCTTTTCATTGTATCAAAAATGCAGTTGTTTGTATAAAGGAAATTGTATTTATATATAATATTTTCAGATAATATAAGTTTGATAAACAGTTTTGAGTAATTTATCTTTGATGATAAGAATCCCATGGGATTTGTATCTGTAGCCCTAGTTTGTTGGTTCTCAGAATAGCTAAGGCTAATAATTCATTCCAGTGGGTTCAAAGAAAGGCCATTAAATAGAGAAGTAAAACATTTTGGTATGGACTTAAATAAAGATTTTCAAGATTGTATTAGAGAAATGGAAATTGGAGGGACACCTCGTTTTGAAATGTACCCTTCCTCCTCAGGCCAAACTATCAAATGTACCATAGGAAATAGAAAAACAGTGATATACTTCATAAGATTAGTATCATTTTCAGTTTGGATGAAAGGAAATAATCTCAAATATTCAAAAGAAAAATCTGGAGATGATCTAAAATTAAGAATTGCTTAGGAAGCAGGAATTCCAAAGAAATAAAGATTGTGCCTGCTGTAAGTTATCCTTTAAGTCAGTAGATTGCTGAGGGACCTTAAGAGCATGAAGACCGCTTTTTGAGCAAGCAGTTGTTTTCGTTACTTTGATGTAAGATGATCTGTAGTTATACCTGCACAGCTAGTTGATAGTTGATTGATTCTGAAGAAAGGTCTATATCTTAAATTTGCTATAATAGCTTTTTTCTATTGGTAGGAAAGTTTACTTAACTAATATCTCTGAAAGATCTATGGACAACAGAGTAACACAGACATGCTGAGTAGCTGCCATCATTGGCGGAGCAGAGTAACTGCTTTAACCCTGAAACAGGAAACAGCTTGGGGGCTGAAGGAAGTCACAGAAATGGGTATCAGACTGAAATTTGATTGGCTTTGATTCCACTGAAAGTGAGAAACTTATTTGCAGATGGTATAATTGCGTAACTGGAAAACTAAAAATTTCCATTAAAACTATTAGAATGAATAAGGGAGTTTGGTAAAGAGGCTGAAGATAAGATATACAAAATGTATATCTTATGCTTTTCTTTATGCTAGCAGTAACTGATGCAACATGAAAATGGAAAAAATAATCCTATTTGCATTAGCTGTAAAAGCACAGGAGGGCTGACCTCCTCTCCTCCTGGAGGCTTCAGGAAAAGTATTCAGAATCATGACCTGATAGCTTCCCAATTTTCCATGAGCTCTTAGGACTAATCCCAATGTGTGTCACATACCTGTTTTATATTAGTCTCCCTCATAAGCACAAGCCTTCCCATCAACAGTTTTTATAGGATCTCTCAACTCTACACTACTCTGAACAAGCCTTAATCCCATCCTACTCCCCACCCCTCCCCTTTCTCCTAAATTCTTTCACTGAGCTCTCTAAACTCTTAATCTACAATTGACAATCTAATCTCTGAATGGTTACACCCAAAGAACATTGCCTTTCCTGCAGCCCTCTGACAAAGGGGCTATTTTTTCTCTCATGCTTCATGTTCCTCTGGACTAAGAAGGAGGTGAGCTTATTTTTTATTCACTATTACCTCTTTAAACTCTGAGACTACCACTTCAGGCCTTCTCTTTCTTCAAAACTCTTACTCCTTCTCCCCCAAACTCTCAATTGATGTCTTCATTTTACACCTGACTGAGAGAATAGAGCTGTCATTCAAGAGACCTTTTTCCCAGTGTAAATGTATAAACCAGTGGTACTCAGCCAAGGGCACTTTCATCTGGCAATGTCTAGAGACATTCTGAGTGTTACAACTGGAGAGGGGATGCTACTGGCATCAAATAGGTAGAGGCCAGAGGTGCTACTTAGATATCATACAATAGAACAGCCCCCAACTACAAAAAATCCACCTAACTCAGAATGTCAATAGTGCCAAAGTTGAGAAACCCTGGTATAGACCAAGCTGCATAGACACCACTCTTTTCTCTTATTTCAGTAGAAGTGTATCTCTGCCTCTATAAAAACCAATTATCTCTCATTCTCAATGACATTCCTTTTGAAATGGTCACCTCTTTCTCTGTATCTTTATTTCTTCTTCTCTATTATTTGTATTCAATCATTCAACAAAAATGTTGGGAACCCTTATGTATGCCAGAAATTCTTCCAAAACAAATGAAAATTCCTGCCCCCGTAGAGTTTACATTGTAGGGGAGAAAAACAATCAACATTATAAATAAATAAAATATACATATTATGGTGAATGCAAAGAGGGGGAAAGAGGAATAGAAACTACGTGTGAAGAAAGAGGTTAAATTTTACATGAGGTGGCCAGGAAAGGGCTCCCTAATATGCTACGATTTGATAAAACCCTGAAGAGAGAGACCTGTGTAAATAACTGGGGAAAGAACACTCTAAGCGGAGGGAAAAACAAGCGCAAAAAGGAAGTGAGCCTGGTGTGGGGTTTGTCCAGCAGGACCAAGGACCAGAGAGGAGGCTGGTGGAACTGGATCATGTTGAAACAATGAGAAAGTTGTAGAAGATGAAGTCAGGAAGTAATGAGGACCAGATAATTGTATAATTTTGGCCTTTAATCTTCTAAGTGACATGGAGAGTCTTTGAAGGAATTTAGCAAAGGATTTCATCATCTGACTTATGCCTTAACACAGTGGTCAACAAATTACAGCCATCAGGCAACCACCTGTTTTTGTAAATAAAGTTTTATTGGAACACAGCCATACCCACTTTTTAACATATTGTCTGTGGCTATTGTCAAGCTACAACAGTAGAAATCAGTAGTTGTGACAGAGACTACACAGTCTACAAAGCCTAATATGTTTGCTGTTTAGCCCTTTATCGAAAGATTTAAAGAATGCAGAGACCTTAATATTTAAGTGAAAAAACTTAAAAGCCATAAACAAAAAGATACATTTGACAGCCTAAATTTTTACCTTATTAAGTAAAAATTGTTGTAAACAAAGTACAAAACCAAGAGATTGTAAAAAAAAGTATCAGAAATAAAGAGCTAATATTGCTATTACACACAGAGTCCCTGCAAATTGATAAAAAAGAGAACAAAAACCTAGGAGAAAAATAGGCAAAGAATATAAACAAACAATTTATAGAAGAGAAAATGCAAATAGCCAACAAACATGTTAAAAGATGGTCAACATCACTAATGGTCAGATAAACACAAAGTAAAACCCCGAGAAGATACCATTTGTTACTTCAAAATCTGAGACAGTAATAACAACTAGTACTAACCTGTGACACAGGAGAACAGGCACTTTGATCCATTGCTGGTGGGAACATAAATTGCTTCAGACTTTTGAAAAGGTAATCTAACAATAGCTATTAAAATTAAAATATACAGATTTCTTGAGCAAGCCATTCCACTTTG
>NW_017731708.1:1566124-1568214 GCF_001890085.2 Hipposideros armiger
AAAAAAAAACAGTTTGAGTTTAGCTTGTCTTATCTGTTGTGGGTTTGGTATAGTTCATCTGTTTTGCAAGTCATAGTACTACTGTTCACAACAAACAGTGCTTTTGTTTTTCAAATACAAAAATAACAAAAAAAAGAAAGAAATCCATAACAGGGAACAGAACAGAAATGGAGAGTCACCAGTAAATGAGAAATTGCAGCAAATTTCTGGAAAACAAGTACAAACGAGAGTGGTTTCAAGGTGAAACAGATGGAGAAGAGGCAGCCTAGAATATCCTGTGAGAGAGAGTTACAAAAGAAGGCCCACATTTGCGTGTAACCAGACATCTAATAGTAGTAGCTACTGTGCTGTGGGGTGCTTACTGGGCCATGTGCTTTTCATACATGATCTCATTTAAACCTTGAAATGCCCTGATGCAGTAGGAACCACAACCCATATTTTATAGATTAAGAACCTGAGACTTGGAAAAATTAAATAATTGCTTAATTTCTCCTAGTTAGTGTGTGCCAGAAGTTAGATTCAAACTCACAGAACTTGACTGCAAGCTCTATGAAGCAAGGATTGTTTCTCTGGTTCACTACCATATCCCCAGTACTTAGTTCAGTACCTGGCACATGGAGGTCAGATAGATAGATGATAGATAGAGGGATGATAGATAGGTAGGTAAGTAGATAGATAGATAGATAGATAGATAGATGATAGATAGATAGATAGATAGATAGATAGATAGATAGATAGATGATAGATAAAGTGCGTGGATAGATGGACTATTGGATGGGTGGATGGATGGATGGATGGATGGATGGATGGATGGATGATTGGACTGACCCAAATGCAAACGACTCCAAAACCACCACATCATATTGCTTCCCTAGGGCTTTAAAGTACCATATAAAACAGTCTACAGACTACATCCAGAGATGTTAATTAAAGCCAGAGGGACACAGACTATAGACTNTTATGCACTGCCAAGGGCCACTGGATGAGTTTAAACACTCTCATCTACCCAACTACAGCATGAGCTCCCTTTGTTTTTGCCTCTTATGCTAGAGCTACTCTGTCTAAGGCCATAGATTCTAACCTTGTGTGGCTATTTAAATTTATGTTAATTAACATCACAAATAAGGAAGGAGGAGGAGGCAGCCTCTAATGCACAATTGAGGCAGTTCTGTGAGGACTGATAGAGTACTTCATGGGAAAAACTTGGGACATAGCACAATGCTCAGCTGATAGTAGACACAAAGTCATTGTTGATTCATTCATCCGTTCAACAAATATTCGCTGAGCACCTACTATACACTGTTCTAGGTATCAGAGACGCAGCAATGAACAAAACCGAGCAAAAAGTCTCTGCCCCCATGCAGCTTACTTTATAGCAAAGGGGATAGAGCTTTAAACAAAATAAATGAGCCAAATGTGTGGTGATAAGTGCTAAGAAGAGAAAAAATGCAGGGAAAGGGGTTGGGATGTATGTGCAAGTACAAGGCAGTTTGGGGAAGGAGAGGGGCTGCGGGAGAAGTAAATGTGAAGAAAGCCCTGACGAGGGTGAAGGAGGGAGCCATGCAGGTATGTGGGGGACTGGGTCCAGGCAGACAGGGCAGCAAAGACCCTGAGGTGGGAGGAGTTTGGTGCTTTTGAGGAATGTCAAGGAGCGTACTGACTGGAGTGGGGAGCCAGGAAAGAACAGTGATGGTGTAGCCACCAGTGGGCTGGTGAACTTCAGCCTTTTTTGCCCAGGCACAGATCTTGCTACTCCATGAAAATATCTTTGCTCTTTTGTCTTTTATTCTCTCCCTTTCCTGTTTTAAGCTACCACTAGAGGCTCTTTCGCCATCCCACTACTTCCTAGCAGCCATCCGGAACTCCCTTTCTGACTGGTCCCCCTCCCCCCATTACTACAGCCTCCCTACTAGAGCTCCTAGTATTCTCTCTCCATTCGAGAACATCTTCACTTTTCAAAGTTTCATTTCTCAGGTGTCAGTCACCGACAAAGGGCATCGAGTCTGTCCACTAGCCAGGGCTCTACTATTTTTTTTTTTTAAGATTTTTATTGGTGGGTTGGGGGAGTGGAACAGCGTTGGGGAATTGGG
>NW_017731708.1:1571867-1576492 GCF_001890085.2 Hipposideros armiger
GAGCCAAAAGGCGGGAAGCAGCGAAGCGTGAAGTGGAGCCGGAGGCCCAGGAAGCCAGGTGCTTGCTATATTTGTTCATGTTTATACCCTGCCTGGTTCCAGGAAGAACATAAGGCATCTTACAAGGGCACAGAAAGTACAAAGCAACACAAATATGAACTAGATGAGAAAGGAAAAGGCAGATGACAAGGATTGGAGCGGAAAAGGAAGCCAGGCATGCTGCAAACAGGCATATCTTAAAATCCCTCACGTTAGCTGTAAGACAACCACACGTCTGCATCTAACTTTCTAGAAGAAAAGACTTAAGAGAAGGCTCAGCAGTCCCTTTCTCCCCTGCCAGGTATAGAATGACTTAAGATATAGACCTGCAGATCAGACAGATGGAAATGAAAATGACAACAGCAATAAAATGTATGGCTGAGGTATGAACCAAATCGGCTTGCCAGTGTTCTCCACTGGATGCCTCCTCCCCAGCATAGCCCTTAGGACTGCCGTCCTGTGGGAAAGTTTGTGTCTGAGTGCAGGTGCATTCAACCAGGAGGTCTGGGGCTGGGAGGGGCAGAAAGAACCCAGATCCTCAATGCTCACAGCCCTTTACAAGGTAAGCTTTAGCCAAACAAGAAACATTGGTCATCACCCACTAGCCAGGGTCTCCTCCTACTGAAGTTTTCCTCAAACTCCTACAAAAGGATATACAGGATTTCTCTATCCGAAATATGTCAAAAACTAGAATAAGCTATTCAGGCATCATGCTCTAGCTTTGTATCATCATTGATTATCAAAATGCCTTAAATCTAGTAACACTCAATTATTGTTCATCTCAAATCCCCTGTAATTTTCAATAATGTGTTATACTATGATTCAAGAAATGTGACATCTGATAACTATCCAGTTTTCATCATCAAAACCTAAATTTTTATAAATCTCATCCCCAAAGTATCTATAGCAAAAGTGGTGGAAATAACACGATGGGTGATAGGAAGCTAGTTCTGAGGTGATGGTCAGAGCTTAAACTACACGGCTCCTAGTATCATGGGTACTTTTCCATAAAGTCTGATTCAGAACATTAAGGGACGTTTCCTAGAATAAATGCAGGAGCTATACTTAAAATCTGTGGGGAAAGGGGAACGGTATTTCTTAGGCATGAGACAAATTTCTTTTTCCTACTACCTTTCTTCAGAAAACTCAAAAATCCTTATTTGACCTGAGTTTTAATTTATTTCTGGATCCATGTATTATAGAATACCATAGCCTGCTAACAGGAAGCATTATCATTATGTTATTTTTAATGTTTTGGCACTAAAACTTCCCTGACTAATCAATTATTTCCAGCTCAGCTAAGCCTTCCAACTAAGATGCTCCAGCTCAATGTTCTGTCAGCTCTTCTTTGCTCTGTTTCACCTCAGAGCTCTTAGAGCAGACAGGAAGTAATAAGGTGCTTCTTCTGTAAAGTTCTTCTCAGAAAGAGACTGTGAGGCCTGGGAGCTAAGGTGACATTCTGAAGGACATGAAGCAACTTTTCTATTACCAACTTTCTTCAAAACCTTTTCTTAATTATTCCGTCTCTCAAAGAGTTATTATCATTAAGCTAATGTAATGAACTGATGTAACTATTATAAGGGGAAATTAGAAAATATTAAAGTCTAGTCACTTCCATCACTACAATAGAATTGAAAAAAAACAAATGAATATCCATATTCCACCCAACAAATGGCTGTGCAACCAATTTACACATATGGAAATACAGGCAGCAAATTATGAAGGATAGAAATGTTTGCCTCAATAACAATGAAACAAATACTAATTTAAATAACTTCACATTATCATTACATATCTATTTAAATAATTATTAAGCATTGTTGATGGATCTGTTAGAAATAGACATTCTTAAGTATTTTGGAAGAGCAACTCATCAACACATATAAAGTTATGAAGCTTTGATGCAATTTAGTTCAAATTTCATGAAATTTACCACAAGCAAAAACTAACAAAAAACAAAAGAAAAGTATAAAAATTTTCACAGTAGCATTATAGTAGAAAACTGTAAATAACCTGATTCTTAGCAATAGAATGGCTGAGCAAATTGTGACACATTAAAATAATTATTGCTTTACTTCTCAATAGCTCCTTTAAAATATGAGTGTTTTGTCAATTCATACTTAACATAATTATTGATATGCAATATTTTTTATATTTCTCATCATTTGTTATTCTTCTGCTTCTCTTTTACTTTCTTTTCTTGTGTAAAACAAATGTGTTTTCATGTTCCATTTTAATTCCTCTCTTGATTTTTATATATTTTTTAAAGTTATTTTCTGTTTTCTTTTTTTTTTTTTTTTAAGATTTTTATTGGGGAATTGGGGGAAGGGGAACAGACAAGTTGCTGTCGTTTTTTGTTCTATAATGTAGTTGTGGAGGACATTGCTTCATTGGCCATGGTTGGCACCATCATTGCGCTCTTCCCAGGCAAGGCCAATCAGTCGCCAGCTTCTGGACGGCCGCTCACGGCGGTTGCTGGCCGCTCATGCTGGCTGCTGGCTATACACGGTAGCCCATAGCAACCTGCTGCAGCAGTCGTTGCAGCCTATGCCGTTGCCAGCAACTCATGGCAGCCCAGCTCCAAGTTGAGCTGTTGTTCAGCATCTTAGCTGTAGAGGGCAGTGTCACTGGCCCTCATATGTGGGATCCGAACCNTGTTGGTACCATCATTGCGCTCTTCCCAGGTGAGGCAGTCACTCGCCAGCCATTGGACAGCCGCTCAGGAGGGCTGCCGGCCACTCACGGTAGCTTACAGCAGCCCACTGCAGCAGAGGCTGCAGCCTACGCAGATGCCGGCGACTCAGGGCAGCCCAGCTCCAGGTCAAGCTGTTGTTCACCATCTTAGCTGTAGAGGGCGCAATGTCACTTGCCCACATGTGGGATCGAACCGGGGGCCTGCTGCTCAAAGCCGGCGTCCCAAGGCAACTCCTAACCAACATGCCACTCGGCTGGCCCAGGGCTCCACTATTTAGGTTTACAATTCTCATTACCTTCTCCTCGTGAATCAAAAATACTTAAGACCAGGCGAGATGTTCCAAACAGGTAGGACAGGGCTGGCCAAGCATGTTAGAGCTGGGGTAGGGTCCTGGACTGCACTGTGTCAGGTTAACCTTTGCTGTTGGGTGGCTCACGGTCTGGGAGGTGACTCGAGGGCAGGGGACCTTCAGGGATCAAGGCAGTGGCTGCAGCACAAAATACTGACCATTTAGCAACTGGTACAGCCATACTGGCAGCTGAATATGCTACCCTATTTAAGGTTTACAAACGGCTTAATACAAATGGCTCTAATTTCCTTTCTGAGGGCTGACTTTAAATGTACAGTCATGGGCTCCTCCAGCAGTGATTATCAGGAGAAGCTAACTTTTTCTCATTTGTCGGTGAGTCAGCTGCACTCCTCAGCACAACCCTCATAGAAGGGGCAGGAGTCCTCTTCTTAGAATCATCTTTGCCAAGGAGAAAGACGTGTGAGTGGATTAAACTCATCCTCTTTAAATCGTTTGGAGACGATCTGCCCGAGTGCACCACCACCAACTGCTCCTTTTCATATCAAACATTCAGATCATGTTCGCAGTCGCTAAAACAACACCACATACTCCTGCTGAGAGATCAGACAACCAGCATAATCTCTGAAGCTAACAGAAGCTTATTTGTGGCCCTGACAAGTGGAACCTGTGTGAAAGACCGAGACCACCTCCAAGTTCGTCTGCCTTCATGTTTCTCATTAAATCAGAAAGCACAGTTATTCCCTGAAAAACTCCTCAGCCCAGGTAGTTCTCTCTAAAACTCCTGGCATTGCTGAAGACTGTGCACTTTGCCAGAATCCAGCACAAAGCACCATGTGGACAGTGGCCAGGAGGAGGGGCGTAGGGAAAGTGAAACGGGGTAGAATGTGGTGGCAGTCCTTCTGCTACCGCTCAAAAGCCTTGCCCCCCTGAATTTCTCTCACCAGAGAAATCATTCAACTGATGTTGCCTTGGGGCACAAAGCCAAAACCATGAGGCCATCCTGCATGTACCTGGATTGTTTGTCTATTTGTTTGTTTGTTGTGCTACTTCATCCGCTAAAAAACGTTGGAGGGCTCTTCTGGTTTATGATGGCAGACTAGACACATATATTTGCCTGCCATCCCTCTTGGGACACCTCTCCCCATCACCAAAATATAAATGTGCCAATGTCCCCTCTTCCAGAGACCACCATCAATGTGCTGTATTAAGCTGGCAGAGCAAGAAAAGGACCTTCTTGACAGAGGGTACTTACATACAGACTTTTATTAGGGAATGACTTAAGGTAGACGTTGAAAGCACGGTCTAAGGAGGGGTTGGTCAGAATTTGGAAATTTTGCAGGTGCTGGAACAGTCAGTCCTCTTAGGAACTCATGTGTCCACAAGGGTTTCTGGTAATATAGTCATTAGTGTTAAAACAGTTTGAGTTTCGGGCCGGCCGAGTGGCGCGATGGTTAAGAACTGGTTTGGGACGCCAGAGGGCCCAGGTTCGGATCCCACATATGAGGGCCAGTGACACTGCCCTCCACAGCTAAGATGCTGAACAACAGCTCAACCTGGAGCTGGGTTGCCATGAGTCGCCGG